>NC_048413.1:26081985-26135527 GCF_013103735.1 Etheostoma cragini | reverse complement strand
GGTGCGGACGGGGGGCGGGGGCTGAGCGGGAGGGGGTGGCGGCTTGCGGAGGGCCGGGTGCAGGTGCTGGTATCTGCTGAGCTCTGATTCGTCGTCCACGTCAGTGTCGTCGATCAGCGGGATGTTGTGGATGAGGTCGTTGATGAGGAACTCCGGGTGGGCCATGAAGTTGTGGATGGAGTTGCGGGATTCCGGTTTCTCCCGGCCCTCGTACAGGTTACTACGGAATGCTTTCACCACTCGCATCTGCCGAAAGAAAGGAAGACGAGGGAGAAACCACAAGAAAGACAGAGGTGAAAGTTAGACACGACAAAAGGTAAAATAGAGACAAGGGAAATCCAGCAGACAGACAGGCTTGTGTCCTCCAGCAGACAAACAGAGTGACAGACAGACGGATGGACGGACGGACTCAGGGCCAGGTGGCCGCAGTCAAAGTTTAAGCAAGACTTACTTATACTTCTTTTGGTCACATTAGTGTTTCAGTTTGTTTTCTATAAACATTTTGACTGAGCTAAAAGTACTGAAAAATAATCTCATTGGCTGGATTAAACCAAAATGGGCAAGTTAAAAACATCTGGGAAAAAATACACTTATTTACTTCTTTTGTTGTCAAGAGCTAGATCAGAAGATGGATGCCACTCTCATGTCTGTGTGCTAAATGTTAAACATAGCCACTAACCAGTTTTCTTAGCTGAGGGTAAAGACTGATAACGGGGAAACAGCTGTCTTGGCTCTGTCCGAAAGTAACAAAATGTCTTGATTTAATGTGTAAAACTAATTGAGGTTTTACAGACTAGGTCTAGACTAGATTACAAATTTATCTACAATCATTTCTTCAATGGGAATAATGACTGCCTCAAATTTCCAGAATTTTAATGTCTATATTATTAATGCTTTAAGGTGCATTTACTGCATCTGAACTGCTTGTCGGATGGTCGAATAGCTTTGGAAAGTCACGCCCCCTTCACAACATCTGATTAGTGTTGCCTGCGTGCGACAATTTCTGAAACCGTCAGCCCGGCACTTCATGCTGTGATTGGCCAGCTGTGTGGCGGTGAGAAGGTAAGCAGGGTTTGAACTTCGCTCTCAATCTCAATTTCTGTTACTTTTCATGTGAGAGCCAGTTTCCTAAATTATGGCAATAACAACCCTGAAAAGGGGTTTTGCAGAATATTATCACGTCGCAGTGAAGATGACCTTTGGGATGTTAAATATCATCATCCCTTCATCATTTTATCCTGTTAGACAATTGTATGAAATGTTAGACATTAGTGTGTCATAATTAGCGTAAGCATTTTGTGAGGTCACAGTGACATTGACCTACAACATCTAATCAGTTCATTGGCGATTTTAGACTCCTTTAGGGGGGGGCTCAAGCTCCCCTCAAAATTAGAAATCATTTTAGTCCTTCAAGTTAGAGTTTGTGAACTTGTCTGTTAGTGACAGAGGACCGACAATTACAGGTTCATAGGGCTTGAAACAGGTTTAACATCCTGTGTGTCCTTGTCCCCAGTGCTGTGCACCCGTAACCCAGTCAAAGAAAGGTCAACAGTAATGTAGTTTTGGCCAATCAGAGGAGGTTGTGCCAGACTCCCGCCTTTGGCTGCGTCTCTATCAGAAAGAGAGCAGGAGACGGTTGTAAAGTTTAACGTTGGTAGTCCCCAGAGAAGAAGCTGGTAATTTCATGGTGCAGATTAGGACCCAACTTGAAACATATGCAACTCAAATAGCTGAATGTTAGAACATTGTGTCAAATTGGTTGTTATTACTGAGACTTATAAAGTGTCAGGTTTAGTTCCATTATAGTGTCAAAAAACGTTATCTGACGTTCAGTAGTTTAGAGATAATCGGCTAATGAAATTACTGATTTAGCAGAAGGGGGGTTAACAGTTTTGCAAGGCACTGCATCTGTGTCACATTCTCATTAGACCCTGGAATCACCCCTGAAACACTTCATCCTTGAAGTGGGTTGATGTGCCAAATATGAAGAAATTCCCTCCATGGGGTCCTGAAATATCACATCCACAATAATGAGATCGAAGGACAGACAACCTGAAACCATCATGCCTCCGGCTGTCCCCATAGGCATGAAAAACAGAAAGGCCCACTCATCCACTGGCAGTGGGAAAGGAGTCTATTGCCAAGTCTAAGTTGAAGGTTAAAACACCTGCATTTACAGTAGTGTAATTTAGGTAGAAAACAGGTATTATAGGTGCCGGTACGTGGATTTGGTTGCCTTTGGACAGAGCCATACTTTATGCTATAGCTAAGCTAACCGGCTAACATCTGGCAAATCTAAATGCCAAAGATTGAGAGTTCCAACTACATAAAAAGAGGAGTGTGTGTTATTAGGCAAGACAGCTTTAGACATGTATATAATGTCTCTGGTGATGGATAAACAAAACGTTTTGGCATTAGTTTGAAACTGCCACCAAATGTATGCAATACCATGCAGAGTGCATGATTTCATTGCAGTCTCAAAGTACTTTATACAACTTTGAAATGATATTACTTTAACCTTAGGAACACAAATATCTCCACTAATTCAGTATCAACAGAGCGTCCACCTGATCCTGTCCGTCTCCACCAGACAAAAAAGAAAAAAAAAGAATTCAAAATGAGTTGGCTAATGACATTTACCTTTGTCAGTTCTCACACAGCAATCAAACCTCACAAGACAAGAGCATCCAGTAGCCACCGTCACAAAGACCAGAAACACTGCAGGCGCTTCACATAATACACACATGGCATATATGTGTGTGTGCATGTGTGTTTCGCAGGAGGTGATACGTGTGGTGAAAATAGTCACACCTCAGCACACTGGATCACATGCATTCACACACACACATAAGGGAGGTTATTAGGCACAGATGGAGAAAAAAATGCCAGAATGGTGAGCTAGTTATACAAGATAAAATAAATAATGGCAAGAACCTACAGCAGTGACCACACAGACGCGCACACACACACACACACACACACACACGTCCATGCAACATGCAGCCCAACAGTTCAGTTGTTTCCACATCGTGCAACTTGAAGGTTGACTTGGCATGCATTGGACAGTTGTCAATCATGGATGTTGGTTCACACACGCAAACACATCGACATCCAGACACACACAAACACACACATGGACATGTGCAAAATGTACTGCAGCCATGCAGCAGCGAGGGACAGAGAAGAGCGGAGTGATTGAAATGTCGATGCTGATTGTGAAGTTGCTGCAGGATAAAAAGAAGCAAACAAGTCTTGCAAAACAGAAAGATGACATAACAGAAAACCAGCAGGTTAAAACAGTATGTGATTGGTTATAGTGCTGGAAACAGAAGATGATTGGTTCAATGAGAGAAGCTTGGGCGTCAGCCCTGTCGCAAATAGAGAGCCAGCCAGGTCATGCTGAATCACATCTTTGTCACATAAGCTCCCTTTCTTCGTCTCTCTCTCTCTCTCTCACACACACACACACACACACACACACAAAGTGAGGTCTGTGAGTGTACTTGAAGGTGCATTATGCAATTATGCAGTGTATGCGTGCATAAACACATTCCTTTTGCCATGGCAGTTGGTCCATGCACCCTCCCCCCAAGCCCAAACAGAGGAAAAGAAGCAGCATGAGCTCAAAAGAAACAGATACAGTTCAATGCAAATACACTGACAGGCACAGGCGGAGCCCTGCATAGAGACAGTTTGGGCCGAGTGAGCTCAACAGAGAAGAAGCTGCAACACCAACGGGAGTCCAAACTGTGATTATGAGAGGTGGATGGTCAGGCAGCTGAATGGAGATCGGTGCTGCAGTCGGCCAAACTAAGAGGAGTCTCTATGAACGACTCTGCCTTATATGATAGACTGACTGACAGACAGACAGACAGACGTACAGACAGACGGTCAAGCAGTAGGTTCAGTGCTTTGTGTGTTTTTCCAAAGAGCCTGTCAGACAGTAGAAAAACACCTCATGCAGACTGAGAAGGTGTCAGAATGTTACTTTCTCACTTTGTCAGCGCTTAGTTTGTTTTCATTTTGTCTCCATGGAAAGAGTAAACTTTCGAGTATATAATGTCCCCAGTGTGACCAGAGCGGCCTGGAGGTCAGGGCACTTCTGTGTTATTCCTTTCTTTCTTTCTTTCTTTCTCTTTCTTTCTCTCCCTCTCTCACTGTCGGCTCTTTCAGCAGTGCTTAATGGAAAAACAAGGAGGGTTAAAGTACGAGAAGGAGATAGGCGCTGGAAGGTAGAGAGGCTGCTGAGTGCAAAACAACTGCTCATGAGAAGAAACTGCAACATAAATACAGGGAAAAGCTGAGGTAGATGACTTGTTGATGGCTCCCGTTTCCCACAGTGTGGCCTGACTCTGAGTAGCACCCCCCCTTTGATATGTGATGACTGAGCTCTAATCCATAGCACCGCCTCAGCAACACCTTCCTCAATTCAATGCATCTTCTCTTCATGTCTCCTACTTGTGTCCTATTTTAGGAGCAAAAACTGAGATGGGAGGCTTTTTTTTTTATATATATGAAAGATCTTTAGCAAAGAATTGAGGAGCTGAGGATGGATTTGAGATTTAGCCTAAACATCCCATCATTCCCCTTAATGTTTCCTGACCAACGCAGCCCTTCATATTCATCTGTTTTCTTAACCTAAGTGTGATTGCCAGTCTGAAATGAAAACAAACTGGATCCATAGATGGGTTCTGAAGATCCAGATGGATCACTAAAAGTCCAGCACAGCTCAGGTGGATGAAAGCATGAATATTTGAGACGTTTCTCTCAGATATCGCTAGGCTCTTTTCTTACCCAGTAAGAAGCTTTGGCTGTAAAAGTCAGGGAGGTGATGGTGTCGACGTCAGAAGTTAGGCACATCATACTGCAATGGGGCACAGTGCCAAGTCTGAGGGCTGGGTCTGCTTTGCAAAGACCAGTGTAGTAATGTGTAAGTAGTGTAAGTAATGACCATGGAGCCGGAGGGACAGGTCATTCTGTCTTGAGAACACATAGGCAATCATTTGTGGTGTGTTTGTTGCTCTGGGATTACCACACCAGAAAATGTCATCAGGCTTTAGGCAAGGTACTGAGTATTTAGTTATTTTTAATTTTTACTTTTGTGCAAAATTAACATAACATGCATGGATCACCACGCAAACCATCATTAAAATGATGTTAATATTGCTGTAACACAGTCAGGCCACTGGTTTTTCAACATAGCGATAGAAAGGATTTAGAAAAATATATACTTTGCATTATTTTATATCGTTTTGGCGACGCAATTTTATTTTCTCTAATAATACACACACAATGACATTCCCATCAGCCTCAGTTGTACTTTGAATTTAATGTTTATTGGCAAATTAGCATGCTAATGCCCTAAATTAAGGTGACACAGAGGAATAAGCGCAACATGATACTTGTTAGGAGGATCAATTCCTACTTTTTTTGTGGCTGGAAGTGTATTTGACACGATCTGAATTCGGCTTTTTGAATAAACTTCATACTAAAAGCGCAAGCAAAAGGGAATAATTGTACTTTTAATTTGACATGGGCTGCCTGCATACAACGTGAGGTGATTAAGAGAAGCCAACCTTAATCCCATTAAACTTTTTTTAATCCAGGATTTAGCCTAAATATTAAATATTTGAACATCGACAACATCTCAGTCCCTCCCCCCTTTCCGCTAAAGCCCAAATAGGTCTCCTCAGCCCCCTCCCCCACAAGGGAGAAATAATGAGGGAGCATGAACAGGTATTGACACGCAGTTACACCCCCAGCCCTGGCCCTGGTTGGTGCATCTGAACAGGGAGCTGTGGATTTTTGCAAATTGCTCTTCAGGCTGTAGGTGGTGCCAAAGGAGCCAGATTATTCTATTTAAATTACCTGCTTCCTGTAGTTCTACTGGAACAAAGGGTCAATTTCAGCAAATACAACTATTAGTTTTATGAGGCTTACCTATTACATTTTTAAGTTCATGCTTGCTTCTTCACATTCACTCACATTCCTTCCCTTCAGGAACTAAACCACAAGGGGATGACTTCAAAATGTGAGATGTGTCATACTACTGTCAACTAAGAGATTTGGACTCAACAAGCTTTTCAAATGAAGGAAAAAGAATTGGAAAAAGCAAGCAATGAGCTAGCAGTGGTGGGACCTGAAACTTGACTATATTTTGTATTTTACTTATAGTATTTTGTAATTTAGTGTTTTTTTCTATCAGGCAGCAACTGTTGAAGCAAAGTCCAGCTCTGAATAATGATATAATACATTGTATTCCTTACTATTATGATGATGTTGCAAAGTGATGGTGAGAAATATGTGTTTCTAAAGTACTTAAACAAAGCCCAGGTAAAGTTGTAGTGTCTGTTCAGGATGTGACTACAACGTGGTGTCAGCAGCGCCTCTCTGTGTCTACACCTACAGGTGATGGAGCAGCGTGGGGGGGGAGGCAGCGTGGAATGGAAGGAAGGAAGGAAAGAAGGAAGGAAGGAAGGATGGACCAAAGGGAGCAAGGAAGGTAAAGAGAAGCAACTGAGAAGACGGATGAAGACAATCAAATGAAGAGACCGCACAACCACACACATGCACACAAACACTCTCGTACAAAAGCACACACTCGCACACTGACAAATAAATACACACAAGTCAATCTACGGCTCTCGGATATGTCAGCAGATGCACACACATAAACACACTTGCAAACAGACACGTGCGGAACTGACATACACAGAAATTAAGGGAAAACATGAAGAGTGGATGCTACTCTCGTAAGGAGATGGGAGGATGACAAAAAGGGATGAGGTAAAGGACAAAATAAGATTTTTTTTAAATGGGGAGAAAACTTACTAAAGAAATCTTATCAGTATGCCTTACAAGAGCCCGTATTTAGATCTGTTACAAATCTAAATACCTCGACAAAAGAACAACTCTACTTATGAAGAACAATTAGAATACATTTCACAGAATATTTCTGCAAACAGGGAACCTGTAATATCTCATAAGAAAAAGGAAAAGAACTTTGATGTAGAGAGAGAGAGAGAGAGAGAGCAAAAGAGAGAGAGGAAAAAACAGACTGCACAGAGAAAAATCTGGACTTTTTGGAGACATCGGGGGGCCAAAGTTGTGGCGTTGGAGCTGGAAATACTGTTACAGAGACAACCAGTTGACAACAATTGCAGCACCGGACATAAGTGAGAGGAACAAAAGAAGGAGAAAGAAAGCAATAGTGATAGAGGGAGAGGGAACTTATTTTTCTTTACTGTCGTCTTGGAAACAGCAGAGTCTTATGGGGCTTTTATACTCGAAGGTTTACATTTTAGAGACTTGAAGAAGTCAAATGAAAGCCATTTGGTAATGAGTATGAATTACATGGCAGTGAATTCTAATCGTAGCATTTTCTATGAGTAATAAGAGTCACAGAATTGTTACAGCAACACTATATATTCTCTTAGGCTACCACAGTAACCACGCTTGACCTCATTCACAGACAGGAAATAACACATGGTGCAGGAGGAGCAGCCATTTGCTCTCTGAACTTAAGGACACGTCCGTGCCTTCACGTAGAAATACAAACTGTGTACGCTGCTTTAAGATTGTTGATTCTTTGAAAGAACACTTTCTTTTTTATGAAGAATGCTGCTCCATTTCTGTCTGGACACCTCAGGCAGAGAGAGAACAGCGAGCCGCCTCCTGCACCGACCAACACTCAACAACAAAACAGACTCTGGACTGGACCCGGGACTGGATATGGACCAGACCAGATCAGACCAGAACTACACAGCCGGTCAGGACTGGGTGCTGTTTGAAATGGGGAATTAGAGAAAACAATAGAGGAGACATTGCACACACGAGCAGCGAGCGAGCGAGCCGGAGGGGACACAACCATAGAGAGTAAAAATACTGCAGTCCACGTGCCGTGCAGCTTGGTGTGTGTTTGTGTCTACGAATGAGTGGGAGAGGGAGAGAAAGTGACTGCAAGTATGTCTGCTATACGTGGGTGTGTGTGTGTGTGTTTTTGTGTGTATGTGTGTACATGCGTTCGGCGGACTCACTCCCGGGGGCTGGGCTGGTATTGGCTGTTGCGGTGGAGAGAGCTACGTGAGAGGGGGTAGAGATAGTGTTTACGTCATGGAGCTGACTGAGCACGGAGGAACGCCGTCTCACCGCTCCCTGAAACGAACCGCTTCGCTTGAACGTGCTCACTACCTCCATCTGCAGGACAGAGACAAAACAGCAGCACTCAGTGAGGGCAGCAGGCCGGTCTGAGTGTGTGTGTGTTTTTGTGTCGTGTTTGTGTGTTTCATCATTTCCTCACAGCAGAAATGATAGAACAGCATTCAAATTTCAAACTGCTTTCTCAATGTTTCTGTCCAATAGGGCTGCAACTACTGATTAGATTTATCTGTCGAGTCATCTGTCGATTCTTCTGTCGATTAATTGATTGGTTGTTTGGTCTATAAAATGTCAGATATAGTGGAAAATGTTCAAGCAGTGTTTTTCAAAGCTCAAGACGGCAGCCTCAAATATCTTTTTTGGTCTTCAACGTATATACATATAAACAAATGATATATACAGTGTATTTACATTAAGTTTACTGCCTAAGGAGAGTAAATAAACTACAAAATATATAATTATATATAATTACCTTTTGGAGGCTGAAGTTAGAGACCTTACTTTTTTTCAAACTGATTGATTATTAGAATAGTTGCAGATTATTTAATAGTTGACAATCAATTATTTGATTAACCTTTGCAGCTTTAGTAACCTACAATAATTGTAATGATGACTGTACATGTATATGTGGTATGTGTGCATGTGTGTGTGTGCGTGTGTGCGTGTGTGTGTGTGTGTTTTCTGTCTGCACACTCAGACCAAACCCTCTTAATAGAATACTGACCACTTTATACCAAGGCACTTGGTCAAAAGCCTGTATCGTAGCATTAGCCTCTACACAATGTGTACACACACACACACACACACATTCATAACAAGTGCCGCTGCAATGATATACACACAATCAAAGCATTTATTCTCTATCGTGATGTCTATGAGCCTCTAAAATACCACTTCCAAGTCAGATAAACCCATTTCACAAGGTTGGAGCAGAACAGAAAAATAAGCTGTGTAGGAGAGAAAAAACTGGAATTATTATGTTTGGCACAAGTCAGTAGAAAATCACAGACAAGATGAGGTACAGACTGACAACTGATGAGTAACAACAAGACACATACAATGTTTAAACTTAATTTAAATTGTATATCTGTCATAGAAGAATCAGTATTGCAGTAGATGTCTTAAAGGACTTTCTTTCCAAAAGTCTCTTATGTTAGGATGCAACGGCCGGCCATGATACTGGCAGTTTATTCAGGCAGTGATACTAAACAATTTAGGAACCATTTAACCCCTAACTAATGTGCATTTAATTATAAAGCACTTGGTTAAAAAAAAGTGCTAAAATTACGCATTCAAATTCACATTCCTGCTTTCTTTGTGATACATAATTTGGTCTTTTGGTTTTCATCATACTTTTGGTTGATTCCCCATTTTTCTCTAATTCACCTTGAACAAACTGCTTGTGTGTCATGACCAAGCAAAGCCTCTTTTTGAGGGGGTGTGTGTCTATTTCTGTGAAAGAGGTTGGTTAAGGTTCATTTTGGTGGTCTGGTCAAACAGTACCTGGGTCTGGATGCGGTTGAGGCCTCTGAACCAGAGGATCTGTCCCCGGCGCAGCTCTCTCTCAGCACAGTCGATCTCCTCCTCATCCTCAGCCATCTCCTCACCTTCCTCCTCGCCGGGCTCGTGGCCCATCCCCGCCTCCTTCAGGCATGGCAGCCGCGCTGTCGGCACCGTGGCAATCACCTGGAAGCCACGTTTGTTAAATTGTTATTTACCAGAAGACGCTGGTATGGGGTTAAACTGAGCAGCTGTGAGATTTACCAACCATTTTACACAGATGATGGATCAGATAATACCAGTTTATTGACGTGTTTTTGTTACTGCATGTTTCACATTTTTAACATTTTGGTAGCTTTTTTTTCATTTTTGTTGCTTTTTCTGACATTTTTCTAGACTTTTTGTCACATTTTTGTTGACATGAAGCCCTACAAAAATCATCCAACTAGTTCATTGGCCATTATAGAATTTAGCAAATCAAGCAAAACAATGATATATTTTTTTAACAACAACCTGTTTCACAGCCTGAATATGAAAACCCTTGGCTTCTGGGGAGAGTTCTGAGTCTCAGAGTTGACAATTTTCTGCCATATTTTGCTTTGAATGTCTGATAATTGCAGTTTAAAAAACACTTTCCTGTGTTTTTGGTTTGGTGCACAACAAGGCGGGCAAAAACTGATATGCAGGTCGGATCAAAATCTGCATGGGGACGGATTTGGCCCTCAGGCCTTGAGTTTGACCTGTGCACTAGAGGATGTTCACATCTTAATAGATTTTAAAAATCATCTGTGGGAGACCACAGACGTAACAACAGATTCAAAGCTGCAATGGGTAACTTTTATTAAAACAAACTAAATCCTTGCAGTACAACATACTGTGAGGATTCATCTATGAAAAAAATCACGTTCCTCTGACTCTTCTCAGTGCTCCTTATGGCATAAAAAAATCTTTTGGCGATCTAGAATGAAGACAGATTCAGCCACAGGCATAGCCTGAAGTAAACCTGAGATAAGCAAAAATAGCCAAACAAGTCGCCATTGGTCAGTTTTGAAATCTGGGAGAAGACCAATCGGGTGAAGCCATCGCAGTTGTAGAAGGTTGTGGTCTGTTTTCTTTGCTTATCAGTTGTCATTGAAGATAAATTTAATAACTGCTAGTTGCAAGCCCATCAACGGTCTAACGCTTGAAAGCCGGTAAATCCCTCCTGACGCCACTGTGGAACACACGAGAACCCACATGCCCCAGCTGATTCAGTTAAGATGCAGGACCAACCACTTGGCATTCTCCTGAAAAAATTAAAGCGTGGCGATTCAAGTTGGGATCTCACACAAACCTGCATGATCAAACTGTTGCAGTCAGATGGTAGCATTGTGTGTGACATTTTTTGCTCTGAAAAAAAATCTAGAAAATGCATGTCCTGCAGAAAATGTATGTGAATTAAAAAGAAAAAGCTTGCATTGCTAAAACTAAACTGTCTTGCTGGCATAATTGAGTTTTTTTGAAAATTGAAAGTAAAAAAAAAAAAGGTATAGCATGTTGAAATGCCATAGTATAGCAAATGGGAAAAGGAAAAGGTATAGTATGTCGAAAAAAGTAATAAAACGTCATAGTATAGTGTGTTCAAAAAAGTCATAGTATTGTATATGGAAAAAAGTTATAAAAACGTCATGGTATATATAGTAAGTTACAAAAATGGATAAAAAAGTCATAGTATGGTATCTCTAAAAAAGTAACAATGATGTCAAAGTACAGTACATTACTTTTCTCTTCATCTATTTAAATTCCTCATTCCTGTCAAGTAGGTCTTAAAAAATAATTGCACCCTGTAAGATTTGAACCCCCAACCTCCTGTATTCTAGGCAGGATCACATTACCCTAGCCTATCTGACCTCGAAGAAAAGCAATGACTTTTAGTATATTGGACATGAAAACTTTAAAAAAGTGATGAAACAATTTAAATATTGTATGTAAAAAAGTCATAGTATAGTGTGTCAAAAAATAGGATTAAAAAGTCACAGTATGTTGAAAAAAGTATTAAAAGTCAAAGGTTAGTAAGTAAAAAAAAGTGATAAAAAAGTCATGGTATAGAATGTGGAAAAAAAAGTTATAATAAGTCATAGTGTAGTATGTGGAAAAAATGATTAAAAAGTCATAATATGTGGAAAAAAAGTGATAAATATCTATAGTTAAGTAAGTCAAAAAAAGTAATAAAAAAGTCACAGTATAGTATGTTGAAAAAAGTCATAGTATAGTATGTTGAAAAAAGTATTGAAAAAGTCATAGTATAGTATGTCAAAAAAGTGATAAAAAGTCATAGTAAAGCATGTTGAAAAATATGATAAAAAAAAGCCACAGCATAGTATTTTGAAAAAAGGGAAAAAAGTCATTGTATAGTAAGTCCAAAAATGTAATAGTATAGTAAGTTGAAAAAAGTGATAAAAATGTCAAAGTACAGTATTTGAAAAAAAAGTGATAATAAGTCATAGTACACTATTTTGAAAAAGGGAAAAAGTCATAGTATAATAAGTCAAAAAAAGTGATAAAAAGTCATGGTATAGTATGTAGTATGTGGACAAATGATTAAAAAAAGTCATACTATATAATATGTCAAAAAAGTGATAAAAAGTCATAGTATTGTATGTCAAAAAAAGTGATAAAAAGTTAGAATATTGTATGTCAAAAAACTCATAGTATACTATGTTGAAAATATGATAAAAAAAAGTCACAGTATGTTAAAAAAAGTGATAGAAGTCACAGTATAGTATTTTGAAAAAAGGGGAAAAATGTGATAGTATTGTATGTTGAAAAAATTGATAAAAAGTCAAAGTATAGTATTTTGGAAAAAAATGATAATAAGTCATAGTCTAATATTTTGAAAAAAGGGAAAAAAGTCATAGTATAATAAGTAAAAGAAAAGTGATAAAAAAAATGAATATTGTATGTAAAAAAAGTCATATTATAGCACGTTGAAAAGATGATAAAAAGTCATACTATTTTGAAAAAAGGGAAAAGTCATAGTATTATAAGTAAAAAAAAGTGATAAAAAAATTGAATATTGTATGTCGAAAAAAAGTCATAGTATAGTATGTTGGAAAAAGTATTGAAAAAGTCATAGTATAGTATGTCATAAAAGTGATAAAAAGTTAGAATATTGTATGTCGAAAAAAAGTCCTAGCAAAGCATGTTGAAAAATATGATTAAAAAGTCACAATATGTTAAAAGAAAGTAATAAAAATCAAAGTATAGTATTTTGAAAAAATGGAAAAAGTCTAAGTATAGTAAGTCAAAAAAAGTGATAAAAAGTCATAGTATAGTATGTGGAAAAAATGATAAAAAAGTCATAGTATATAAAATGTCAAAAAAGCGATAAAAAGTGATAGTATTGTAAGTCAAAAAAGTAATAAAAAGTTAGAATATTGTATGACGAAAAAAAGTCCTAGTAAAGCATGTTGAAAAATATGATAAAAAAGTCAAAGTATGTTAAAAAAAAATGGATAATAAATCATAGTATACTATTTAAAAAAAAGGGAAAATGTCATAGTATAATAAGTCAAAAAAAGTGATAAAAAAAGTCATGGTATAGAATGTGGAAAAAAAAGTTATAATAAGTCATAGTATAGTATAGTATGTGGAAAAAATGATAAAAAAAGGTAATACTGTATAATATGTCAAAAAAGTGATAAAAAGTCATAGTATTGTATGTTAAAAAAGTGATAAAAATGAGAATATTGTATGTAAAAGAAGTCATAGTATAGTATGTCAAAAAATATGATTAAAAAGTCATAATATGTAAAAAAAAAGTGATAAAAGTCAAAGTATAGTATTTTGAAAAAAGGGAAAAAATTCATAGTATATTTTGTGGAAAAAAGTGATAAAAAAAGGTCATAGTATAGTATTTTGAAAAAAAAGTCATTGTATATTTTGTGGAAAAAGTCATAGTATAGTATGTTGAAAAAAGTGATAAAAAAGTCAAAGTATAGTATTTGGGAAAAAAGTGATAATAAGTCATAGTATAATATTTTGAAAACAGGGAAAAAAGTCATAGTATATCACGTTGAAAAATATGATAAAAAGTTATAGTATTATAAGTAAAAAAAAGTGATAAAAAAGTCATGGTATAGTATGTGGAAAAAAGTGATAATAACTCATAGTATAATATGTCGAAAAAGTGATCAAAAGATAGAATATTGTATGTCAAAAAAAGTCATAGTGTAATAAGTTGAAAAAAGTGATAATAGGTAATAGTATAATATTTTGAAAAAAGGGAAGTCATAATAAGTCAAAAAAAGTGATAAAAAAATTGGAATAAAGAGTCAAAAAAGTCATAGTATAGCATGTTGAAAAATATAAAAAAAGTCATAGTATTTTGTAAAAAGGGAAAAGTAAAAGTAAAATAAGTCAAAAAAGTGATAAAAATTCATGGTATAGTACGTCGGAAAATGTCATAGTATAGTATGTTGAAAAAAGTGAGAAAAAAGTCAAAGTATAGTAAAGTTTGTTGACAAAAGTGATAATAAGTCATAGTATAATATTTTGAAAAAAGGGAAAAAGTCATAGCATAATAAGTCAAAAACAGTGATAAAAAGTGATAGTATAGTATGTCGAAAAAAAAGTCATAGTATAGCATGTTGAAAAATATAAAAAAGTCATAGTATTTTGAAAAAAGGGAAAAGTCATAGTATAGTAAGTCAAAAAAAGTGATAAAAAATTCATGGTATAGTATGTGGAAAAAAATTGATAAAAAGTCAAAGTATAGTACGTTGAAAAAAGTAATGAAAAAGTCCTAGTATGATATGTAAAAAAAGTGAAAACTCCCAGAAACCGGCAGATCTGCTGCTACTCTCTGTTCTTCTATATCAAGGCTGAAGACCTTTCTTTTTGATGTTGCCTTTCTCTAAATGGTTGTTCATTTCTTTAATGTTTAATTTCTTATACTGCACTGTAACTGTTTGTTCTTGTGTCTTACCTGTTTTTATTTTTAACTGTTTAATCTTGTGTTTTATCTGTTTTTTTAACAGTTTTTTACTTGATTTTGAGTAAAGCACTTTGAAATGCCCTGTTGCTAAAATGTGCTATACTAATAAAGCTGCCTTGCCTTGCCTAGTAGAGCATGTCGACAAAAAGTAATAAAAAGTCACTCAGCAGCCCTTAAAAATGCAGAAAAAGCTTAAACGGTGATCACACAAAAACTGTAAAAGATATCAAAAATCTGAATAATTTTCAAAAGCTAAAGGTTTTGTGAAGTTTGATTGACATCTGTAGGTGTAAGTACGCCGGAGGAGTAGCATGTAGAAGTAGGAAAAGCCTGAACAGGATTTAAAGATTCAGCCATTGACTTTCAATGTTTGCAGCCATGTTTCTGTTCTACACAAGTATGCAACATCTGGCTGGTGACGCTTCCCAGTCACTAACATATGATTTGGGCAGATAATCTGTTCAGAACAGCCTCATATCAGGAACACCCATTCGATTGTTAGAAATGGCAAATCCGACCCAAAATCTGCCCATTTATCCTCGAGTTTGGTGCTAGCATTAGCCTCCCCTCAGAGAAATCTCTAGGTAAACCAGGCCTGGTGGTCTACATTTCAGCTTAGCAGGCTGAAGAGCTGCTTACCTGCCCCCAGAGGAGCTCTCCAACTCCCACGAACAGACACCAGAGCCACTGCTCCACGTTGAGAGGGGCACAGCTGAAGGGCGTCCCTCCCCACTGCACAATCACGATCTGCAGCAGAAACACAGTGAGGGACATTGTTACTGTCACACATACAAACAACAGTGTTGAAGGAGAAACCGGTACTGCACAGTAACTGAAATAATGCCAGTGTGTGTCAACATTCAACACCTTTATTTTCTAGTCTGTCACGATTTCAAGTAGGAAAGTACAAGGTGGCATTTTCACTGTAATCCCTGTTGCATCTAATTAACATCAAACCAAGATGTTAACAACGCATGCAGACATTTAGGGTTTGAGTCTTGTGTTTAATTATTTATGAGGTATAGCTTACCCCGAATGGTTATGAAGATCATGAACCGTCCTTTCACAATCTGACCTGACCAACAGGTCAACAATCAGGTCATGGAAAGTATGTGTATATCAACCTTATCTATATCTATCTGAATGAGGAATATGGTGTGAAGATAGACCTGCAGTACTTTCCAATGTTCTCTGCGGCTCAGCCGTCCACAGACAGCTGCAAAATCTGCTCTACTTCCAGTGACGTCACTGGTGTCTCCAAAGAAGGAGTGGGATCCGCCAACGAGTCCCCGTTTCACATCTTACTCTGTGAATTAAAGATGTATTCCTACATAAACAGTTGCGGATTGTTGGAACAGTGGAAAGACTAATTAAGATCCTGTGAGGTTCATTCGGTTTCCGTTTGAATAAGTGTGTTGTCCAACGAGTAATTCATCTCGACTCGTCTCAACTCAGAAGGTGTACGGTTGTATTTTCCTTGAGGTGTCAGAATATTTACTTTGTCGACATTTTGTAAGTTTATGTGGTTATCTAAAAAATCTAGCAGAGCTTAGCGAAGTCACCACTCGTGCGCAATGCATCCTGGTACATGTAGGCACAGCTGAGCGAGCAGAAGAACTCACTTTTTCAGTCAATATAACACACAATGTTGAATTTATTTCTTTAATGGACTTCATGTACCATCAGTATTGATTCGGCCTCCAAATTAAAGGTGGCTGGTTTCCTGTCTGTGTTTTCATAGGTGGATCACAGTAGCACCATGCTCCTATAGGTCTATTTGCCTCAGTGGATGTAGCAACAGTATTTTAAATAGCAGCATGATCATTTACAACAAGAGCAAGGTTTATCAGAGTGACCCATTCATCATGACACCAAACTAAAAGTAATGAATCTCACTGGGATCACATACAGTAAGAACATGAGGGAACATCTTTCTTACCGTATCTCTCAAGATGCCTCCAGTCTTTAGCTTTATCTTATCTCTAATTTTCCAAATCCTTCTGAACTGTCTCTTCATCGCTCTCACACTCCAAATCACCGTCACCCCTTCCAGCTCTCTCTTTTCTCTTGTTTCTCCCCAGAGTAACACCCAGCACTGAAGAGCTTCGGTAAATAGCCCTCTTTTTCTCTCTCTCTCTCTCTCTCTCTCTCTCTCTCTCTCTCTCTCCCTCACTCTGGTTTTGCTTGCTTGTCTGCGTCTTTGTGTCTGCTCAGTGCATTTGTTTTGTGTTCAATGTGACTCAATTTAACAACAATCCTCCTTTGGTTGCTTTGTTGGGACGGGTTACAAAGTGAAAAAAAATGTGACGACTGACAAGCTGTCAAGGCCTTAACATTAAATTAATTCGCTTTACTTTTAGAGACTAAGAAGTTGACCGAGACAGCACAGGACATCACTGAAACGCAGCACCTATCTGTTAAAGACATTCAAGTTTGTAATGCTTTAGAAATAATGTACATTTACCCAACAACCACAACCACCTTTGGAACGGACACAGAAGTACTACGTTTGTATTACTGCAACAGTGACAGTTGCAGTAACAAAAATGTAATGTGGCAAATGGGAGCAGATCATGACAGAATCAGGATTTCAGACTGGAACCAAATATACTTATCAAACAGTGAACTAAAAAAATGCATTTCCTGCAGAAAATGTGTGAGAATGCTGAATTGGAAATTGCTGAAGCTAAACTGCATGAATAGCTTAAATCATTAAGAATAAGGTGAAGTAGTGAGAATAGTAAGAAAAATGTAAATGTTTTAAATTAAGATGAATTTCATTTAAAAGTTGAGTAACACCACTAATGTATGAAAAGATGTGGAACAGGAGAGTTGATGGTGGTTATGACACATGCAACCTTAAACAATCTGGTCTGTTTTTGTAGCTAACATTCTTTAAAATCTTTTTAACTTTCAAGATGCTTAGTCAGGTTGAGTTTGTGTACTAAATCACAACAACGTACCACAAAATCAGAGGGCAGCCTGGTAGCCGGGTGGCCAATGTTCAATATCAGTCAGGAAATCTCTACATTTCTCCCTCCCTGCACATCTGTATCTCTACTATTACATTTAAATAAAGGCAAAATACCCCAGTATTAATCTAAACAAAACTCAAAATGTTCTCTACCAAACAGCAGAGGGTTAAGGGTTAACCTCACCTGCACGGCGAAGGTCCCCAGAACAATGGCGCAGAAGATGGGGTTGGCAAATATGCCGTCGAAGACATTTCTCTCTCCGTGGATCTTGCGAGCGTTGATCTCGTTGAAAAGTTGCATTAGGACGAAGGTGTTGAAGATGATGGTGTAGTGCTCAGATGGAGGGGAGTGGAGCGGAGCGTTGCGCCCGCTGTCGATGTTGAAAATGTGCTCGCCTGGGGGGAAAGAAAGGAGGAAGAGGGGATGAGAGATGTGAAAAAAAGGAAAAAGGATCAGCTCTGTTGTTCTTTAGGAGGTGTGTTTGGTCTGCTGCAAGACAAATTAACAGTTAACACTGTAGCTGCTTAGGTGGTTGTGTATTTTTATGTGTATCCACCAAAGTGCCAGCAGTGGAAGAAGTATTCAGATCCTTTACTTAAGTAAAAGTACTGACACCAAACTGTAAAAATACTCTGTTACAAGTAAAAGTGCTTCAATTGAAAATAGTTTTATAAGGAAAATGTACTTCAAGACTTAAAGTAGTAAGCACTCAATGCAGAAAAATCCTCCATTTTAAAAACTGGAAACGATCCAAACTCTTCTGTCAATCAACTCAGTGTTTAATTGGCTAATCATTTCAGGTGGACTTGTAGGCAGTTACATTATTGGGTAGTTTAATTTATAATAAAATATCATATTTCATGAACTACATGTGTATTGTGTGCAAAAATCTTAGTTTGTAAAATAACTAAAGTGGTCAGATTAATGTAGAGGAATAAAAAGTAAAAATATTTCTCTCTGAAATGTAGCAGAGTTGAAGTAGAAAATGGCATGAAATGAAAAGACTCAACGAAAGTACAAGTACCTCAAATTTGTACTTAAGTACAGTACTTGAGAAAATGCAAGTAGTTACATTCCACAACTGCCAAGTGAATTCTTTTTCCTTTTTCTTCGGATTTTTGATTAAAAGCACCCTGAAATAAAACTTGATCATCCTAATTTCATAAGGTACCTATATTTGTGTGTGTGTGTGTGTGTGTGTGTGTGTGTGTGTGTGTGTGTGTGTGTGTGTGTGCGTGTGCATGCGTGTGCGTGTGTGTGGGTATGTGTGCAGGAATGTTCTTGAAGAGCCATAACACCACCACAAATGTCGATGGTCTTGGCCACCATGTCACACACAGCAGGTCCCTCTGACATGAAAAGGGCACACTGAGCTATTTGATGTTTGTGTGTGTGTGTGTGTGTGTGTGTGTGTGTGTGTGTGTGTGTGTGTGTGTGTGCGTTTGTACCTATGAACAGTAGGGTGAAGATGATAATCAACTGGTAGACTCCATGGCCCAGGATGTTTTTCATCATGGTCAGTGAGATGAGTGGGTTGTTCCGACCATAGGGTTTCCGTAGCAACAGGTCCTCAGTGGGGGGCTCGGTGGCCAGGGCCAGAGACGCAAACGTGTCCATGATGAGGTTCACCCACAGCATCTGCACCGCCTTCAGAGGAGAGTCCTGCAGAGAGATTTGCTTTGATTATTTTCATCGTCGATTAATCTGTCGATTATTTTCTCGATCAATCCATAAGTCGTTTGGTCTATAAAATGTCAGGAAATAATGAAAATAGTGGATCAGTGTTTCCCAAAGCCCGAGATGACGTCCTCAAATGTCTTGTTTGTCCACAACTCAACTATATTCAGTAAACTGACACAGAGGATTGAAGAAACTAGAAAATATTTACAATTAAGGGGCCGGAAATGCATCTACTCTTTCTCCCTCATTAAGAAATTGTGAATCTGGCCTGGCCCCGCCATTTTTAAATGAAACTTACAATTCAAATATATTTCAAATAGCAATATATAGTAATGCATACTAACATTTATGCAGGTTTATATTCCTTAGCATATCAAAGATATGTGAATGTTTCCATGTGTGTCAGGACGGCTCTGCTTATATAAGCTTGTTAAAAATGCATAAAAAGCATTTTAGCATTAGCTTTGTCATAGAAGATAATGGATGAGTGATGTTTACAGCAGTGACGTCTTTGCGTCTGTTACATTGTGTGTGTGTGTGTGTGTGTGTGTGTGTGTGTGTTTGCAAAAACTGCTTGCGTGTCAGCATGTATGTGTAATAATAAATCTGTCAACCTGAGTGATGCAGGCCCCGGTGAAGGCCACTATGACAGCCACTACGTTGACCGTGAGCTGGAACTGCAGGAACTTGGAGATGCTATCGTAGACGTTTCGTCCCCACATCACCGCCTTCACAATGCTGCTGAAGTTGTCATCAGTCAGGATGATGTCAGACGCTTCTTTAGCCACGTCTGTTCCCGCAATACCCTGACACAGATTGAGACCGAGTGAGGACGAGGCAGAGACTCAGGGCATGAAAATGCAAGCATTCAAGCAACCAAAATTATATGTGGGGGGCTGCTATCTTAATATTGTGCTAAAAGCTGTGGCCAAAATCCAAAGTACGCTATTCAAAAAAGAATTATTCTAAAAAAATATTATATTTTAAATATATTGGTAATGCATTTATTATTCATGGGAAGAGATAATGAGAAGAACATTTTAAAATCCCTCATGAACATATATACATTGATGTGATTATTTTACTACATATTGTTGCTGTAGAAAGGTTTTAACACTGAATAAACATTAGCGGTGAATAATATATCCCGTCACCATGGCAAAGCCAACATCAGCCTTCTTCAAAGCCGGTCCGTCATTGGTCCCATCTCCCGTTACTGCGACAACCTGCCTCTGTTCTAGGACGGTGCTGTCGATGATGCCTGGACACAAACAGCAAGGAGAAACAGGCTCTGAGTCTGTGTTGATGAATGTGTGTGCATGTGCGTGGGTTAATAAACTTGAGACTCACCTTTTACCAGTGTGTGTTTGTCGGTTGGCGAGGATCGAGCCAACACCCGAAGTTTGGGCCAGATTTTGTCAATACGTTCCTGTTCAATCTGTGAGCCAGGTGGAGAGAAAATAGGGGCAAAAATAGTGTGTGAAGATGAAAAACACCATAGAGAACCCATTAGCTATCATCTTCTTTCACTAGATGTCACTATTGATCCAGAGCCTTGGATCGGGCATAACGCATCAAAGATGCACTGTGAAATTGGATCTTACATAGAATCAGAATATAAAATGGCATCACTTCATCATTATATCCTATTAGACATGCGTGTGAAATGTTGTCAAAATGAGTGTCAGAATTCTGGAGTTATTGGGATCATAGTGACCTTGATCTTGGATCTATGACCTCCAAAATCTAATCAGTTCATCAGTGTACAGTTCATCTTTGCCAAATTTACAGAAATTCCCCCAAGGCATTCCTGAGATATTGCATTCACAAGAACGGGACGGGCCGACTGACAACCCGAAAAAACATAATAGTTAATGTTAAGTGGAAACCTGAATTAGGAATCGAGCTGAAATTTTTATTAATTTATGTAATTAGTTAAGCACAGAATAACAACTTTTTGATAACTGATTAATTGTTTCAGTCATACAAGCAAGGCTGCTAAATACTGCCTGGTTCCCGCTTCTCAAATGAGAGGATTTGCAGCTTTTTCATCATTATATCATCAGACTAAATGATTAATAAATTAAAACAACAGCAGATTAATTGATGATGAAAACAACCGTTAGTTGCAAAGTCATGACAACATCAGCGTAGAGCCTAATGTGAAGCAGGAGGTAACGATCAAAGCTTGTAGTGGTGGGTAAACAAGACGGGCTTGAAAGAGAAATGGTTTAGCATGTAAATAAAAGCAGTTATGTTAGTGGGGTTATCAAACAGGCTCCTCCCACCACAGATCCTTTGTTTACATCCATTTTTAGTTTAATTTTTATTTAATACAGCAACCGAAAACGTCAAGACCTATTTTTAAAATGCTTATAAGAAGTTTTCTCTGCCTTTACTTAACCGTCTTTTAAGATCCCCAACTCACCTCTCCTTTCTCGTTCCTGATTCGTCGGTTGAAGTCTTTGCCCTCTAGACAAATGAAGTCATCCCCGGGGTGAATGATGCCACATTTAGCGGCAATGGCCCTCGCTGTGTTAATGTTATCACCAGTCACCATCCGCACCGTGATGCCTGCACGCTGACACTTACGGATGGCATCAGGCACCTTAGAGAAACCGGCGTAACACAAAGCCAATTACTTAAAACACAGGTTAGAATTTGTGTCAGCACTGAGTACCAGCACTTCTGATAGTTATTAACACATACATTAAAATTATTAATATGCTGATATTTATACCAAAATAGGCTATATATCATGAGTAATTGGGAAAAAGCAATTCATGATAAAATCAGTAATCCAGGACCCCCGTATAGCCCGAATGGAGGGATCCTTTGTGTCATTAACACTTTTTCAGACACTGCGTAGCTGTAAGAAGCCTGATTCACCCCCACAAGAAATGCGTATGAATTAGGCCTGCCAAGAGGAATGTAATAATAACAAGTTAACGACACAATTATTTTTGACGTATGATAAACGCACGCACATTCTGTGATTTGGGCCTCTGCCCGCTCCGTAGTCTGGATCAGGTAATCAGGAATCGATGCAGCGCTACACTGACCGGAAATTAATCCCAGTTACCTCAGGACATCACATTATTTTATTCCACAGTGGAAACTTCGGTCACATGCTTTGACTGTTAAGAAGATGGAGGCAAGACTGTGACCGCGACGTCTCAACTGTGAGATTGTCAGTTGAATCAGGCTCCTTAGATCGAATTGTCGACTATTCTGGGTCACCACTACAAGATATACATGTGAATATATAAATATATCCCAGACACATGTGATGACCATTTCATACAACTGCTGAACCAGGGTACTGCCTTTATGGGTCCAATTCAGGCTAGATTAAGGTTAGAATCACACATTATTGATTGCAGATAGTCCCACTACGAGCTGAAACTCAAAATAAACACGTGCACATACTCTACAGTACCCTACCTCGGGCCGCACAGGGTCCTCTATCCCAACCACGGTGATGCAGGTCAACTCTGTCATTATGTCTGCTTCGTTATCCCAATCTGGCTCTGGATTACCCGGAAGGTCACGGTAAGCAATGCAGATGGTCCTCAACCCCTCACACGCCATTGGCTCAATCACCTTTTAATCAGAAATTATTGAAACTGGGAGCAGGAAGAGGTCAGCAGAATCTCCCCATCCATCAAACTACAGGCTGCTTAACTGCTTGCATTGAGTTTGCTGTTTTTTTTACATCAGATGACTTTTTGAGAACCAAGCAGCAGAGGGAAGACAATATGATGCAAAGAGGGGGTGACACAAAGCTGCTATAATGTAAACTGAACAACTGAACTGTAAGAAAGTTATGTGTGGAGGAGGGTTATTTTCCACCCGGCACAAGCTGTGTTCTCTGGAGCCAAATTTAGGTCAGTCAGCATGTCAGTCAATGAAACAATGCTAGCGCAGCATGCATAGGCTAATCTGCTGTATGTGGAACAACGTAAGTGTTTTGCTGCTAAATATTTTATGTACAAGTAGATTGATCTAACAAAGCGGTTTTATGCTTGAGTTTTCTTGCTGAGAGTTAGATGAGAAGCAAGAAAGCGTATGAGTATTTCCTGACATGTTAGACTATTCCTTTAAGTATTTTTTGGGGGGTATCTTTGCATTAATGACACAGAAATCCGACATGAAATACATGTGTAGGAGAGAGAGAGATATGAGAAGACATGTAACAAAGGTCCCTGGCTTAGCGGATGTTGCAACGACATGGTCAGCATCTTAAATCACAAAATGAAATGAAGTTAGAATGGCACATTGAAGACACTATTCTGCACATCAGAGTTTTAAGTAATCAAGTCTCACCTGTTTGACCATCTCATCTCTGTCACGTGGGCGGAACGTGCGCGCTTCACCATTGGCATCTAGGATGAAGCAACACCTAGAGAGAGAGGGATAGACGATAGTGAGAGAGAGAAAAAAGACTTGTGAGTAGAACATATTTTCTCTCTTACGTTCAAACCTTTTAACCCTGTTCCCTATGAGCTACTGT
This sequence comes from Etheostoma cragini, assembly GCF_013103735.1. Taxonomy (NCBI): domain Eukaryota; kingdom Metazoa; phylum Chordata; class Actinopteri; order Perciformes; family Percidae; genus Etheostoma; species Etheostoma cragini. The sequence continues at coordinate 26,111,727 of NC_048413.1, read as the reverse complement.
TGCCTCTATTTATTCACACAATCTAATGTCACCCCAGACCACTTCCGCCTGCACCTCCACCATCCTCTTCCAAGACCACTTCCGCCTGAACCTCCACCATCCTCCTCCAAGACCACTTCCACCTGAACCTCCACCATCCTCCTCCAAAACTCACTTCTTGAGCATGATCTCAGAGGCTCCTTTGCTGTAGAGGCGGAAGGACCCATCAGGCAGCTTGATCACCGTACACATGGATTTACGCACTGAGTTGAATGTATACACCTGAGAGAGGGGGGGGGGGGGGGGACATGTATGATTTAAAATAGTCACATTTTGAGTAAAGTCTGGACAACAGGAGTACATTTCCAGAGTACATAATTGCCTAGTTTTGCTTTGCCAGACCCTCCTCCAAAAGCACACTGGAGAAGAGTCTGGCTACTCCAAATAGCATTTCAGGATGGGAAGATAACTTGCTCTGGTTTATTGACATTTCTTTAAACCAATCACAATCGTCTTGAGCGGTGTCTTTCTCTTTGACTCTGGGAGGAGCTAAACACTGGAGAAAAGCCGCTTTGCTGCTGCAAAAGTGCTCAGAAGTAACTTGTTTTAGTTGTTTTAAGTGTACTTTAAAAGTTATTTTAGTCCTGCAACAGTAAACTCAGATTGGACACATAGTCTAGCTAGCTGTCTGGATTGACCCTGCAGAGATCTGAGGAGCTGTTAACCATATTCCTCAGAAACCAACACAAAGGAAGCCCAAGGCAAGGATATCTGGCCTAAATGAGTGAAATCCGGCATACTACCAAACTACATGCTAAAAATGGCAGAAAATGTGGATTGTGCAACACGGCTGGCCTGCTTGGTTCTTTCTATGAATGACTGTAAAAATTGACAAAGAATACTGTATGTTTATTTATTATCTAACTGGGATGTTGGGCGATTGGCGTGGATTTCCCATGGACGTAGTGCACAGGGTGCACGGACACTGTGCAATACAAGCAACTGAGGTTTAAAGGAACATGCCGAGTTATTGGGACTTTAGCTTTTTCACCGTATCCCCCAGAGTTAGGCGAGTTGATACATAGCCTTCACATCTCCATGAATGCTGTAACTCTGTCTGACACCCCCAGCATTAGCTTAACCTAGCAAAGATCCTGCAGGTAACCGGTTCCAACTAGCTACTGCGCCCAATAAGTGACAAAATAACGCCAACATGCATATATTTACATGTGATCTGTATAGTTACAGGGTGTACAAATAACAAGGTCACAGGAGACACTTCAATTCTAACCGTTTACTAACTGGGAATTATATTTTCACAAAGGCAAAGTATGTAAATAGGAACATGTTGGCGTTATTTAGTCACTTATTTGGAGTTGGATCTGTGCTAGGCTAAGCTAACGCTGGGGGTGTCAGACAGAGTTACAGCACGCAAGGAGAGGAGAGGGGGATGTATCAACTTGTATACTATATCGACTTAAATAGCTCACAAAACTGTATTGTGTGAACAGTTAACTTCATTTGATATTGTATGCAGCGTTTTCTTTAGCGGGCTGCAAATGTTCCACCAAAACTAGTTCCTTCCCGAGACTATTTTGCAGAGCCACCATCGCTAGCAGTTTCTTTTCTCACATCCTGAATATTTGTGTAGAGGAGCCAGACCTTACTCTGCATCGCTGAGGTGATAGGTCTGGCAATGTGAGACTTCAGGTAGACAGACGTATTCCTGACTAGAAGGTTCCAGGCAGCACACGCTTGTTTATCAAATGTCATTTTAGTTGTATTATAAACCCTGTAAGAGCCTATGTGGTTTTAATAGACACTTGTTTGGTACAATTAACACTCATATTTTCTCATATTAGTTAGTGTAGAACATGTAGTGACTCTAAATCGGAAGATAACCCGGAATGTGTGGTCCTTGTGCACTATACAATACAACACAGCGCAGAGTTAGATGCACTACATCATCACAAGTGCAACAGACTGGATTATGTATTTCGACCCAGTGGGTCTGCAAGTGTGCTAAGATACCATTTGAGCTCCAATCTGTGATATTAAATCAGGTTTGTGTTACTTTATTTGTACCTGTAGGCCAATTTGTTTTGCTGCAAGAATAAGACATCCATTGAAAACTGGATGAAACTTTACACATAAAACTATAAAAAAAACGGATACTACTAAGTACTCAAGGTTCCACCAATCAGGACATAAAAGAGAGAGAAATATAAATAAGTGAAATAAAAATCATTCAAATAAAAATTTAGATAAAAGCAGGTTTTAAAAAAAACTGAATAATGCTCCTGTCATGTGTGTGTAAATATCGCTACAGCTTGTTCAGCTCAGTGATAGCAGAAGGAACAAAGTTATTTTTGTGCCGCTTTGTTTGACACCTTGGGACTAAAACTGCGCCTGTAAAGCACATTGCCAAACTAAGTATTTCTTCTACTATTGCCTTTTGTTTATTTATTCATCGATTTAAGGAAATATGTACTCAGGGTGAATATCAAATCAGGCTGTTTTAACGCTATTTTTTTTTTTTGTTCAATGAAAAATGTTGGAAATATTCTCCTTTCATTTGTCATAAATTCAACAAGAGATTTTTTGTATTTTAGCAGAATACTGAAAGCAGCAGAAATGCAGAACTGAGAACACTTTAATATCTGTTCATTTATCACAAGCAATATCGCTGTTGTGATATTCAACAGTGTTATCACATATTTTCCTCATATCGTGCAGCCCTGATATCAAATACCTCTTCATTTGTCACGTTAAAAACTATAACTAGAAAAGGGGGATGTGGTGCATGGTTCCCTACCTTGTACAGTCTCTCCTCGGGGATCTGCTCTCTGACGGGGGCGTAGTCCTGCTGTAGGTCTAATACAAATCCCAGAAGGCCACACTCCGTCTTGTTGCCCACCTGCTTAGCCAGACCCCCCTCCACATCAGGCGGCTGATACAGAGTGAGATTGAAGCGAGTTGGGGTCGTAGATTAGGCAGACAGATAAGGAGTCAAGAGAGGGATGAGGCATGAGGAAACAAAAGAGGATGGCATTAAAACAAAAGCACGGAAGTTGACTACGGTTAACTAAGGACTACTAAAGGTTCTGCAGAAAAAAAGAACAAAGCCAGAACAGCGGTATCTCTGTGTGTGCATGACTCACTAAGATCTTGGAGGTGTACGCGCTGTTAATAGCGATAGCATTGACTAATAGATCCAGTGTCCGGGGGTTGATCTGTCCGGGGTCAGGGACCGCACGGTGATGCACGTCACCTGCGGAACAACAATCTAACTTTAATACAAATGAATTAGATTGTCTGTACATTCAGCCTACATGCTATCTCCATCTGCTCTCTGTTCCTCTGTCATAAATAACACATATGATTGGATCATGATCAGTTTATGTGGACACATTTCTGCGTATTTATCTCCCATCTGTGACCTGAAAATGGAAATAGATAAATAAATCTAAAAAATAAATAAACAGCATGTCTGCCATTAAAATGAAGTGTAGTTTGCTTGGTTTCAGTTGGGTGTTTTAAGGGATATAATGGCCTATTAGAAAAAGAAAAGGTACAGGGAATCAGGTTTTTTACAATATACTATAACAAAATTGAAAATAAGCAGTGAAAAATAGTTTTAGTAAACTTACAAAAAAAAATAAAAAATAAAACCTTCAATTAGAATTAGAATTAGAAAACTATTAAAAGTACCTCATACAAGTGCTCCTTAAAAAATCCCTTTGAGGCACACTAGGCTGCCACTGATCTAACCCCATAACATGACATGGTGCTCTTTCGATGCTTTTATATAGACTTTAATGGTTCCCTAATCCCATATCTGTCTCTTTCCCAAAATTCAGCCTTGGTGCAGAATTACAGCCACTAGAGCCAGTCCCACAATGAGCTGTCCTTAGTATGTGCCATTTCTGAGTTTGTAGTTCTGTGCAAAAGAGAGAAAGGGGAGGTAACCTTGCTCCTTACGACCTCATAAGGGGCAAGATTACAGATTGTCCCGTCTCAAAGGCAGAGCAGGACACCCAGGGCTCGGTTTACACCTATCACCATTTCTAGCCGCTGGGGGACCATAGGCAGGCTGGGGGAACTCATATTAATGTTAAAAAACCTCATAAAGTAAAGTTTTCATATCATTGGACCTTTAAGTAAAATCATTTGTTCAATCTTAGCATTACATTGTGTTTTCATTTAATGTAATCCCAGACAGCACAGATAATAAATAAAGCCATGCTTGGTAAAATGATTTTATTTAATATTATTTATGAAGTTTTGCTTTTTACCCACCTATGTGAGACTGGACCACAGTCATGCGGTTGGTGGTGAGGGTGCCGGTCTTGTCGGAGCAGATGGCCGTGGCGTTGCCCATGGTCTCGCAAGCATCCAGGTGGCGTACAAGGTTGTTGTCCTTCATCATTTTCTACAAATGAGATAGTGATGGAGAACAGAGGGATGTGTGATGGGCGTGATGGAAGGGTGAGAAGGGAGTGAATGAGAGACAGCAGAGGGACAGAGACAGAGAGAATTGGATTGATGGAAGAAAGGAGAGAGGGAGGCAGGGTAAAAACAGGAAGTGTGAAAATTGAGGGGCAAAAAACCCCGCTTTATTTCACTCAAGATATTTTTTATGAATGACTTATGCAAAGATTGATATTGACCTGGTGTGTGTAAAGAATTGTGTGAATTTGCAGAGTGAATTTACTACCTTATACCGCAGTTTGCTGAAATTATCTGCACACTCTGATTAAACATCTGAACGATAATTCTTTAAAAACCGATTCATGCAATATTTCAGTTCTAGTATTGTCAGATCTAAGTGCTGCTTTTGACACAGTTGACAAAACGAACGACTCTAGGGGGACAGTAAAGTATATTGTATTGTATTGAACAATACAATACTACTGGGAGAGCCCTTAACAGCTCCTACATTTCCATTTGCTAAGCATGCGGGTAGTTGTACCTTGACAGAGTAAGCCAGAGAGATGGTGACAGCGAGAGGTAAACCTTCTGGGACAGCCACTACCAGCACCGTTACTCCAATGATGAAGAACTTGACAAAGTACTGGATGTAGACCGGAGTACACTCTGTCAACCACGTGTGACCTGCAACAAAAACCATACATTACTGGCAAACAAACGTACTACTTTAAAGAGTGAGTTATACTCAGCAGAGGGGAAAATATTGACCGTAACAGGGAAAATTGTAAAATGTGCCAGTGGAGTGAAAGAGGTGCATCCTGGGATAGTACGTGTGTTTTTATGGGAAGTTTTATACACACGAACCTTCAACGACAAACGTGTTGATGACAAAGTACAACACCAGAATGATGACGGTGATGGCTGACATCACCAAACCTGCAGGGAGAATCAAAGAAAGGAATCAGTGTCTCAGTCCGACTTTGTTAACTATCTATGTTTTATTTTTCGTGGCTCTGAAATAATGCATGCCTGGTGAATAGAGAAAAGCTTCGTTATTTACTTCACTTTTCTACCTGTGGGATCGCATTTCATCACATTTTATCGCCCTTTCTCATGTTATTATGCAGTAATAAAACATAGTCTTAGTAGCCTCTTTTCTCTTCTCTCTCTTCCTGCTATTTTATTTTTATTTGTGTTACTTTATGACTCCTTTTGCTTTGATTTTACTTGTTGTGCGGCCCACTTCCATTTTACAGCACTTTGGTCAACTCTGGTTGTTTTAAACATGCTATATAAATAAACTTGACATGACTTGACTTTTTGCATATATTAGCTTCTGTATTTACTGTTTACTTAATTATAATATTTAATATGTTTATTTGTGCACCAACCACCTAGGTAAATTATTCACTGCATTTATTGCCAAGTGTTACTTGGCAATAAATCCCTTTCTGAGTCTAAAACTTCACATCTTAAGTGCAAAGTTTCACACAACTCCCACAATTTATGTCTCATATTCAGAAAGAACTTTTCTCTACGTCATTGCCCCAGAAGCTCTGTGGGACTGACGGCACAGAATTGACTGGGTGTGTTAATTGTTTAAATAAAAAGTTACGTTACAGCTGCTAGTAGAGTCCAAAGATTAGATTGACAGTCCTTTACCTGCTTTGCCAATTTGAACAGCGAGTTTGGTGAGCTTGCCCTGCAACACACTCTTCTCCTTTTTCGGAACGCTGGTCTTCTTCTTCTCTCTGTCCTCGACCTCTCCTCCCTCTGCACTTTTCAGGGGTTGCATCTCCATGGCAACACCCCCGTCTTGCTTCTTGGCTGAAACACAAACACACACAAAAATCATATAATCATAAACACTCTTTTCAGCACTGTACCTGCAGATGAAGTAGAATCAAGTAAGTAAGAAGAAAGAAGATGAAGTAAGCACATCCTACACCCAAACCAAGCTTTACACACAAACACTCACACAAAAACACACACACACACACACACACACACGCACACACACACACACACACACACACACACACACACACACACACACACACACACTGTATACACGCGTCATGAGCTTTTAAATGAGCTTTACCTTTGTTCTGATTGTTCTCCACAGCTCCATCAGGTTGTTTTCCTGAGAGAAAGGGAGGGTGATTTAGGAATAGAAAGACAAACATATGAAAGAGAAGTGGTCACATGAGTGCCGAATCAGAGTCACCTAAGTTCTGATCAGAGCTCTGATCTTAGGACAGTCAAAGACACACTTCCAGAAACAGAAAAACCACAAAGAAACAATACTAAAGGGAAGAATAATAAAGGTACACACATCTTCATACACAGGGTCAAGAGACTGAGAGACATTTTCATTTGTATAAGTCCATCATAGGTCACTGTCACTTTCACTGCACTGTGTGCTGGGGTCCATTCATTGGCTGAGGAAAGGAACGGGGCGGGCAGACAACGTAATGCTCACATACCATTGGTGACTGTGCTGAAATTGGCCTCTGTGGAGATGAGCAACTGAGTACTGTCCTCTGTTTGGGGGAATGTGTGAGGAAAGAAAGGTTTCGGGGCATGTGAGAAGATTTGACAAAAAGGGAAAACAAAAGAGAGCAAAGAGGGAAAAATAAAAAACTCAAGTAGTAAATGTGTTTGCACGCACAACTCTACCAGTAGATTGTAGATGGCTAAATAGACAAAAATCTATTGAATAAAACCCCCAATCTGAAATGAGAGACGATTCAAAGAGAACAGTATATAGCCCAGTAGAAAACCCACATTGCATGCGGAAAAACTAGTTAACAAGTTATGGCATTTGTAGAAGTCTCATGAATAATTTATCAGCTCCAGTAAATGTTTGTCTGAATTATCCAGCCCACAAAGGCTGCTGCACTCATATGAAAATAAACACGAAACACGATTTCTTTTTTTAATAGAATAAGCATCATCAGCTAATTTGCCGCTGTCCATTTCTGCATTCCAGGATGCGAACAGTTCTCACATTCCCGTGCATAAATGGGAACTGCAGTGGTGGAGGCATGGATGAGTCCACTGGTAATGATATTAACCTTAAGTGCTTCTGAAAGTATGGGTACCCTCTGTTGTTGTCTGCAGCTCTGCTCTGACTGCAGGGCCCTTCCAAAACAAATTTGAGCACATACTAATGCTTCATGCATTGCCCAACCAACACTCTTCCCTGAATCCCACTGGCTCACTCGCTCTCCCCTGCTCTTTCAATAATTGATTCAATCTGAAGCCTCTCTCTCTCTCTCTCTCTGTCTCTCTCTCAGATTAAAGGAGGGAGGGAAAAACACGTGAGAGCAAAGGGGGAAGATAGGAAAGTGAAAGAGGGCACAGTGGTGGGGTAAACAAGAGACCAAGGGAGGAAAAATAGAATAAAAGTGGAAAGGCAGAGAGAGAGAGAGAGAGAGGGAGCAGGAGAACGAGAGGGATGGAGAGGATGTGGGCTAAATTATGGATGGGGTTAAACTGGTGTGTTTCCTGTTAAAGCTCTTATCGGTAATCAGTTAGGCACCCAACTAACTCTACACACACACACACACACACACACACACACACACATCCACACACACGCACACACACCTACACACGCACACACACTGCGATGTATTCATTTATGGTTATGGTGGAGATGTATGAGAGAGACTTTCTTCTTTCCTGGGTTTTGTTAGCATCTGTTTACTTCTTTTCTGGTTTGCATATATTCCATGAAGGAAACCATTTTGTCTTCTGTGGTTTCACTACATATTAACTCTGTTCATCATTCTTGCAATATGAGTAGATAAAACTACTGAAAAGGTGCAGTGCATGTTCAACAACATAATCGCTACCTTTCTGTCTTTACAGCCCGAAAACATCCCAACAAATATTGCGCCCCATTACTAGTTTGTCTCCTTCACTTACCTTTCTTGTCCTTCCCTTCTTCCTCCAGCTCTCCAGCACCCAGCAGGGTGAAGATGATGCCCGTCTGCGAGTTGACACCAACAGCTGTCACCAGCATCTTGCCCGAGCCCTCCATCACATGGGTACCTTAACGTCCAAATAGATTCAATTAAGAGAGAGTGGTGCTTGCAAAGTGGCAGCCCCAAGTGGTCACAGATATGAAACAACAACGTGTGATCTTGCACATTTTTGTAAGGTTCTTTGTCAATGTTTACTTAATGCACAACATACATACATTACAAAAAATGGTCTGATCTGCTCTCTGTACTTGGCAGGGAAGAAGTTCCGAAAGCTAAGCTCAACACGATACATCGTCATTCAGGCAGAGGAAAAAACTAATTTGATAAAGATGAAGCCCTTTGGAGTGTACGGTACCTAAAGCATTTTTTCCTGAAGTCATGGTTATCTTAATAATTAAGGCTGGAAATGTATGTCCGTGAGTGATTGAGTCCGTCCAGCTGTCTGTCTCGCAAATGTGGTGTATGCAAATTACGTCACACACAGCACACGGAAGTCAGCCGTAATCCGTCTGCAGCGAGGCGTCTATTTGGAAATTAGCATCACCGCTGTGTGTTTCACTGTGTATTTGAGCGTGGATGCTGGATTTACCACCAACAGTCAATGAGCACGAGCGGATATCCTACAGGAATACCGTTGCAACTCAAATTGTTGATGTGTGTTTTCTTTGTTTTCAGCTGTGATTTTGTGTGGTGTGGAGATATGTTAATATTCTGACTTTTATTTTTATTTTTTAAATTGTTTAAAATCTGTGGACAGCTCTTTGCGCGTGGGCCTGCCTATGACACTAATAACTAATCTACCTTAATTAAATCACCATTATGTAACTGTTTTACAACAATCAGTTTGACTGAAGGAACAACCTAGATTTACTGAATTAAGAATATTATTAAAGGACAATTCCGGGCAATTTTTACGTTGATCTTGCCGGTCGTTAGCTTGTCCTGTTAGCTGCTAGCTGTTAGCTGCTAGCTGCCGTCCGTGATGTTCAACCAGGCTCTGTGATAATCATCAAACACCAGCTATGTGTCTATTTGTAGCTCATCCATTTTGTGTGTGATCGATCTAGTGTTGGTGAATAGGAGGCTTGGCAGTGTCGATTTGTGTCGTAGTTCCCTTATCCGTGTTAGCAGCATACTTACTTCTCGTAGCAATCTGTACACTGTTTACTTTAAAAAAAATATGTATATTTATTTAGCATGTTTGTTTTGTCCATATGTGCTTCTGCTGTGTTCCCCAAGTAGTAGGACAGTTAGCTGCTACAATGAGGTTTTTCAAGATCAACACAGAAATCTGCCGTAATTTAAACATTTAAACATAATTTAAACACTTTAAACATAATACTGGGCTTCTCTACCAGTACTCTGTGACTCCATTACACGCCTTGCCCTCATCATGGTCAATGACAGCAATCACCCTCTATATCCAGGACTCTGAGGTGTAGAAGGACTCGCTTTGGCAGAAGTTTTCTGGTATCTGTTGATGTACTCGTCTGTGTATATTGCCATGTGCATTAAACAGGCTGTGGTAATAAATCCCCCCCATGGGACAATAAATATATATCTATCTATAAAAAACATAAAACCTTATTTTGTTACTAGTCAATACAGCTCAAGACAAAGTGTGAAAACCAACCTGAGAGCAGCATGGGGTCCTTCTCCACAGACTTGCGTACGTGGTCAGACTCTCCTGTAAGAGAGCTCTCGTCTATCTTCAGATCGTTGCCTTGGACCAAGACACCATCGGCTGGCAGCAGGTCCCCTGGACACAGATGGGCACAGATCAGTGTTTGACTCACCTCGTAGCTTAAGGCTTTTTTGGTTAGGGACATGTCAACAGGGACATTTATGTCTCAGTACCTCTTGTGGACATACTAGGTAATACATACAACTACATGTTACAGAGATATATATAGTACAGTTATAGCAGGAATAGTCAACATTGTAGGAACATGGTTTTTGCTTAGAGTTAGATTGGAAGGTCGATATATTACTATTGTGTCTTTGCACTAAATATGAACGGATGATGAAATGATTTCTTGCATACAAGAAAATGAATAAGCCTATTTTCCAAAATGTCAAACTATTCCTTGGGAATTTTTCTCTATTACATTTTTTTGAAGCACAAAAGCCAAAAAAAAGACCTGACAGAAACGTTACATGAATGGATTAATTGGCAGTGAAAATGTTTGTACTTTTACTTTGCATGGTTCTTGTTTGAAAAAGAGCTGATTTATTGTTTTTGTGCTACACATGCAGGTTTTACCCAGTTTTACCATTTTAAGTCAATGATGAAAAGAGTGCTCAAATGAGGAAGCGTTTCAAAAAATACTTTAAAAAATACAAAAAACTTCACTTTAATACAGTTAATTTATTGTAAGTAAGTAGATTTTTTGTCGGAGACATTTGTCAAAATCATGATTATCAGTATAACTGTAGAAGTTTTTTTTAAAGGTGAAAAATGTGCATTCTTTTGACTGTTTCCCAGCTGGTCTAAAAAAAAAAAACTGCAATTTTAAAACATCAGTTTTGCATCTTGTAGCTTGTGGTTTCTTAACCCTCATGTTGTCTTCGGGTCAAATTTGACCCATTTCAAAGTTTTTTTTTATATCCGAAATACGGGTGAAAAATGTTGGAAAAAGCGGCAAAATCGATTAAAAAAGAAAAATCAAAAATACCAAAAAAACTTTGGAAAAAGCAACAAAAACGTTGAGATAAGGGGACAAACGTTTTTCATGGTCACAAGGAAGACAACACAAGGGTTAAGTTATTATATATTGTGTACAATTAAGCATTTAATTAAAAAATATATATAAATGGATTAATCGATAGTGAAAATATTAGTAAGTTGCTGCCCTTTGTAAAATAAGCTTTTGTGATGGCTTCTTACCGTATTTGACCTGCGCCACGTCCCCCACCACCATGTCAGCCACTGGGATCTGGATGACATTTCCTTTACGCACGACTGTGACCCTCTGTTCCTGTTCGATCCGACTCTGTAGACCGCGAAACTGCTTCTCTTTGGACCAGTCGTTAAACGCCGTCACCAGGACGACACACACAACAGACAGCAGGATAGCCGCACCCTCAATCCAGCCAGTGTCGCCCTCGCCTTCGTCCTCCGCCGCCCCCGACACAACCCCACATGCTGGAGAGATGGGAAACGGAGGAGAGTTTTTTTTTTTTATTTAACCAGGAAGAGACTCACTGAGATCAAAAATCTCTTTTTTAAGAATTTCCTGGCCAAGACAGGCAGCAGCAGTACAACCAAAATCCACTAAAACACTAAAAACTAAATACTGGCAATACTGAAAAATAACTGAAACAGCAAATCAAAGTCAACCACAATCCTAAACGCGTCAGTCAAAACATCCACAGCCAGATGTGTATGCCACCAAGTCAATCAACATCCTCTTAAAAGCAACCAATGAGAACAGCTCATTAAGTTTCATGGATTTCTGCAACTTGTTCCAAGGTTAAAGTCAGGGTTAGGGTTACAAAAACACTACATAAGCTTGTTTTAATACTCTGTTTCACCCTTCTCCCTTTACTCTTGCTCTTACTTTGCTCAATGAGGGGCCAAAACTCTTCTTTAAATTCCTTAATGTATTCTGATGATGAATCATATTCTTTCTCACCTCTCTATAGCTGCGTTCAAAACCGTTCCCTAGCACGGAAATAATGCACTATATAGCGTAGTGGCTTTCGAATTCTCCGTGGTTAATTTGATTCACTATAGAGTGCACTATAAAATACCCACAATGTTATGCTAATTAGAGTGTAATGTACATCGTTGTCAAGCAGAAGCACCCGCAACAACTGAAATGTGACATGCAACATATATACAACCTCCTGAGTGCTCGCTTTGTTTCAGTATTGGAAGTCATTTTGAGAACGGTTTAAACAGCTTATTTCTCTCTCTTCTTCTATTGCCCTTACTGCCCGACTTCGTCTCACACCCTCCCAAACCATCCTCCCCGCCCCCTCTGGCCCCAGCCTCACCCTCGGTATCCCCCCCGGGAGGCTGGTAGAAAGAGAGGCCGAGGGAGATGATGGCGGCCGCCTCCAAGATGATAAGTGTGACGTCCTGTAAGGCCTCCCACACGAGCTCCAGGAAGGTCTTGGCCTTCTTCGGGGGAATGAAGTTTTGGCCGAAAATTTGGCCCCGGCGCTCCAGGTCTGCCGGGTCCCCACTGAGACCTGAGAGACGGAGACAGAGGATGGGACAGAGAGACAGACATCGGGAGAAAAAGAGGGGGGGGGGTGGGGGGGGGAAGAAAGGCTGAGATGTTAGCAAATTTATTGTTGTGAAAAAGAAAACCGAAATTCACATGGCAGTAGTGATAAAAAACAACAACACATCTGCCCACACAGTGGCAAATTCCCAATTCAAGTAACTTTCATGCTAATTTAAACAGGGCTGGGGACCTTTATACCTTGGCGCATTGCTATTATGATGGTGGATTTGCACCGTAATATTTAGGGTTCAAACAGAATGCTTCAAAATGCAAACTTTGTAAGGCCACGTCCCCCACATTGTAAGTCCGATTGGCTTGAAATTCCTCACACAGGTGCAGCTTAATGTGCTCTATAAAAAAGCCTCAAGGACTATTAAGGTCCGCCTAGAAAATATTTGCGCCATTTTGAATTCTTTTGAAAAACACATTTTTGAGATGTCCTCCAACACCGTAGTTCAGGGAACAATCAATGGATCAAGCTTAATACAAGTTATGTAAAACATGTCAATATCTGAATTACTTTTCAAGTTATTGACCAATGGACTTTGAAAGGGGCGTGGCTCTGGACATAAATAAACATAAATCCGCAATCGTAAGGCCAATCTTCACAAATCTCTCAAGATATATCCTCATAAGTACCTGAACCACACCCTGAAAGTTTCATTCGAATTTAAGACCAGGTGGCGCTTTAAATGCAAATAACCTGCAGGTAATATAGCGCCAGTCAGGCTAAACATGACTAAATGTTTGTCCAGTCAATACAAAACGTCCAGGAAATGTCCAAATCAAGGTTTGAGCATGAAATCGCAGCTTGCAGCTTTATTAACAACTGTTTTTGTGTTGGTCATCTTCTTTTCTCAAATTGCCGTGAGATGGACTGCTTTAAATAGCAAGACACTTGCGTTGGGCTTGGAGCAGCGCAGGGTGCAAGATAAGACCCTATCTGCACAATCAGAACAAAAAACAATGGAGGAAGTAGATATTTAGATCCTTTAGGTAAAAATACTAATTTCATAGTGTAAAAAATACTCCACAACATGTAAAAGTCCTGCATTTAAAAACATCACTTAAGTAAAAGTATGTAAGTAAAATCAAGAAAATGTATTAAAAGTAAAAGTACTCAATGCGGAAAAATCTACACATTTGAAAAAGTTGGAAATGTAAATTTTCTTACATTTCTTAAATAAATTAAAATAGTTTTCATGTCAGCTGTACTTGTAGGTCTATATATTGTTGGGTTTAAACACTTACAGAACAATATCAGTTTGTAAAGTAACTGGCAAAGTTTTAACTACAGGCCCATTATAAACCTCTGAAATGTAGTGGAGTAGAAGTAGAAAGTGCCATGAAAATAAAAGACTCCTGTAAAGTGCAAGTATCTCAAAATTGTACTTTTGATTGGATTAAAATGTTACTGCAGGTCTATAAACCACTGAACAGTTGTGGACTGCATCCATTCTTAACTTAAATTCTTAACTATTCATTCTTGTCCTTAAATGTTCTCTTACTGGCTTTTTATTAATGATTTTAATGTCTATTTTATTATGTATATATTATAAATATAAGTCAATTTGAACTATTCTTTCATTGTCTCTTGAATGTACTTTTATGTTTATGTTTACAATGTGTTTAAATGCCTCTGTAAAGCATTTTGAGTTTAAAATAGTTAAAAATAGTATAAAACACAAAAAAACATAGTAAAATCTATGACTCATCCAACTTTACTTTCCTCCCACCAAACTTTTCCTCTCTCATCTCCATCCTCCCCCCTTCAACCTCAACCTTAAATAATTGAGTTACCATGGTGACCATGATATCAGGTCCAGGCCCGCCTCGCTCTAACAGGTTTCTGCCTAGCAACAGGTGATGTCATTCCTCCAAGTGTGCTCGGTTTGGAGCAGAGCTTTCTTTCTATTCATTTCGTTTTTGATTGGCTGGGGAGGGGCTGCACTGTGGTTGGGCCAGATCGTCGACTATCTTTATGTCCGTTTGCCGGTCTGTGTGTTCGGAGACATCCTGGTCCACTGCTTGCTGCAGGGAGCCATATGTAGTGTTGTGTAGCAATATGAAGCTCAACAGGGTTCAAGCCAAGGCGAGGCACACAGAGACCGAGAGAGAGAAAAACAGGTGACCTTATGCTGAGTAATCGTAGTGAGCTGCATCCTCCCTCCATTCCTCATCCATCCCCTTGTTCTTACCTTCCTCTGCATCCTCTCCCGTGTACAGCCTCCCTCGTTGGCTCTCCTCCACTCTTTTTTCCCTCTCTCAATCTCTCCTTGATGTGTCCTTGACAATGCGGCAAGCTGCTCTAGCTTTTCCTCCTCACCAATCCCCCCCCCCACACACACACACACACACACACACACACACACACTCTTTCTCCAGCATCTTTAACACTGCCTGTTTTCAACGCAGGACTGTTGCGCCTTCGGGCCGCCTCGCTGCCTGTGTAAAAGTTACAAAAATTGGAATTGGGACGGACGGAGTTGTGGCGTCTTTGAGTTGTGTGAAAGGGGCCGCCAGCATGGCGGGACTACACGCAGTATGATGCGCGAGTCGTCCCACAGGACGGTCAAAAGGTGATAAAGCAGCGTTCAGAGTAACTGTAAGTTAACAATAACTGACAAAAACATTGCAATTGTCATTAATCAACCTTCTCTTCCACTCTCAGCTCACACACACTAGACTCTGACGCTGTTTTGTTACACGTCACACCTCTTTTGCTCCCGAAATCACACACTGGGGCAACAATACACCACCTTTGCTTGGCTCTGTGTAAATAAACAAAGCAGGTGTAACGGCAGACCTTATTTACGGCGCTTTTGAGGGATCTCTGTGTGAAACGAGCTTCCTTCTCATCGTTTCTCTGCATGCTCTTTTCTGTCTCTTTAGTGCGGGTATAATGGTCTCATACTGCAGTGATCCTAATGTTTACGCGTGTGGTCCGTTTCCCCCGATGTGTGTGTGTGTGTGTGTGTGTGTGTGTTTGTGTGTGTCATACACTATCAATTTGCGTAGAACTGTTGCAAAATATGCATTTCTGTAGAATCTCTCTACTGTATATATACCCATATTTTCCCATCTGTCTGTCTGATCTGCCAATTCCTCCTCTGTACTCAGTATTGTATTCATACTAAGAAGAGGCAGCAGCTTTTGTTGTACTGTCAAACGTCTCAGATCAGAGAGGAGTACTACGGAGCAAGTTTGACAGCGCCGGGCTTTCTTTGCATTAGCAGTCTCCAAAAAAACCTAAACCCTAATCAGAGATAATGGGTGTCACAACGGTTGTTATCAACCAACCGTTCCTTATAAAAGGGGTCATTTGGCATCATTTGACTCTTCCACTTCACAAAATGGACCGATTGCACACCTGACACTGTCCCATAATAAGGGATACGTGGAAATGACTTGGCCCAAGTGAAATTGATTTATTATCTGTGATGAACACCAACAGCCTAATACATTTACGTACTTCAGCAAATCAGGACCAAGCGTAAAAACATTATCCAAAGTGGTATCATCATCACTCTGTTTGTGTATGGATGACATGCTGCGCCCAAGTGTTTTTATTATATTACCTGATGCAAACAGGAAGCACCTGTGGCATTTATGTACACTATCTGAATCACCACCTGAATGCATGTAAGTATGTAACGTATACAGTTTGTGTTACTCTTTTTGCACAACGTTGTGTTGGCATTACTGGCACACGGTTCAACAAGCTAGCATATATAGTGTAGTTTGTAGAGCTACAAAGATCAATCGATTAGTTGTCAACTATTAAATTAATCAAATTTAACTATTTTAAAACTTGATTAATCAGTTTAAGTCATTTTGTTATTTTTTTCCCCAGCTACTTCACTTCTCTAAACTAAATATCTTTGAGTTGTGGACAAAACAAGACATTTCAGGACTTCATCTTTGGCTGAAACACCGATCAACATTTTTTACAATTTTCCACCAAACAACTTATCGACAGCGATACCACAGAATCGATATTGACAGAAGTCTCCTAGCTAGAGTCCAAGGCAAGTCTTAAGTCTCAAGTCTCTGAGCTAGAGTCCAAGTCAGGTCTCAAGTCTCTGAGCTAGAGTCCAAGTCAAGTCTTGAGTCTCTGAGCTAGAGTCCAAGTCAAGTCTTGAGTCTCTGAGCTAGAGTCCAAGTCAGGTCTCAAGTCTCTGAGCTAGAGTCCAAGTCAGGTCTCAAGTCTCTGAGCTAGAGTCCAAGTCAGGTCTCAAGTCTCTGGTGGTTATAATGAGTGTTTTATCACCTTCTGAGTTTAGCTCCCGCAGGTCGTGGCTAAAGCAAGAAGCAAGCTAACGTTAGATGGAAATTCTGAGCTAAACTTGTTAGCTCATCAGGGTGCATTCAGATTTCAGATGCCTGATAAATCTAGGTATGGTTTAGTCAGAATCCTTTATCTTGATACCACTTATTTTGTATTCAAATCTTTTTTAGTTTGGGCCTCGATGAAGTTTTTAAAGGAACACGCCAACGTTTGTTGAAATCCGGCTTATCACGATCTCCCCTAGCTGCAGATGGGTGGGCCAACGCATTTTTTGTCTCGGTACTTGCATTGTTTTAGTCAGGTGCAACACTGGTAGCGCCGCATCTAGTTAGCTTAGCGTAGAGAATGGAATCCTATGTTGCCAGTTAGCATGTTGTGAGTAAAAGTGAGCCGACAATAAAACAACAACAACCTAATTACTTCTCGTGGCCTGCATATTCACAATAAGTAAAATAACAATGCAGATTAAGACTAGACGATTTCCTAGGAAGATACTGACTTGGGACTATATTGGGGGGAAGCACAGCCGAAGCACTGCTACATGGGCGTAGATCACGCAGCACCTTAAACCCCCCTACTTCCTTCAACATACCCAGCGTGAATAGCTGGCTATTTTCCTACAGTGGACAGTAAATGGGTATGAACATGGCAGATTTTGTGAGAGACGAAGAGGATGACTTCTCAGACAGTCAAGATCCAGAAGCACACCTCTACGAACCAGAGTTCTCAGAAAAGGAGTTGCGTGCTTTGGAAACAGAAGGACTAGAGGAGGTTGCGATTGCTCAACAGCCCGAGGACGTGAGGCATTCTGCAGTCCTCAACTTTTTTTTTCAGTGTGATAAAGTCAACTGAGAACGCAGAATGGATCCAATAAACAGCTGTCCACAGAGTGAGTGATTACTGTAAACCGTTTTTATGGAATAGATCAAGCCATATTAGACCTGTACTCACACAGAGTTACTGCATTGATATCTCGGCGCCATGTTGCAGTGCTTCGCCTGTGCATCCCCCCCAATAAAGTCCCAAATCAATGTCTGCCAATATCTACACAGGCCACAAGAAGTTATTAGGTTGTTGTTGTTTTATTGTCGGCTCACTTTTACTCACAACATGCTAACCAGCAAGATAGGATTCCATTCACTACGCTAAGCTAAGTAGCGGCGCCGCTGCCGGTGTTACACCGGACTAAAACTATGCATGCACTGAGATAAAGAATCCGTTGGCCCATGTATCTACAGCTAGGGGAAACCGTGATAAGCCCTATTTCAACAAATGGTGGGATGTTCCTTTAAAGCTAAAGCTTCTGAGGTATAGCACAGCAGCAGCTGGTGCTGTCGACATATTTGCTGTCCTAATTCACGTGCAGCAGCCAATATGTTACACATTACGTGTTACATAGGTTACGGGTTACCCAATGAGGGGAATAATATTCAGCTTATCATACAGTTCCTAAAAATAAAGGTTTTTCATGGGTCCGGCATCCAACGGTCTTCTGAGTACGACTCTCAGGTCAAGTCTGAAGTCAGCAGCTATGTTTCATCCACACGTTTTTAACCAAATTAAGTGATATCACATGAAAAATGCCTCAAGGAAGCAGTAAAATTCGATGAAATTTCATGAACATTGACATTGCCATTAAGATTTAGGTCATTTTATGGTTGCAACCCGCCACAAAACAAAGAAGAAGAAGTTTTAATTCATTTCCGCCCAGTGTTTCCGCTCCGTTTGCACACATGGAGGGTGTCAACAAAGACAGATGGAAGTGGACGGACAAGGAGATGAGAGACTTTTTGAATTTAATTTGTCAGGAACTCAAAAGGAAATGGCCGACAAAGGGTAAGACAAGCCGTGGGACGTCGTCCGGAGGAGATGGAAGGCGCTCAAACCGCGATACATGTCTCAAAAAAGAGTCTCGCAGCGATGCCAGAGGAAAAATAAAAGCCAAGTTGCATCATCACAAAAATGTGTTAATAGTGTTGTTTTCTTATCATAGCTTTATATGTCGCTATCAGCTGGCACATAAGCACTACAACTTCAATAGTGATCATGTTTTGGTAGACGGCGCAAACCATTTTGTCTAGAAAAACTTGAATGTTGTGGGATTCAGTGCAAAATTTAATAGAAAAACCTTAAAATGTCTAAAAACAATCGAATATACCAATTTGATCGAAAATAGCGTGACGTCATTATGCACAGGTTTTTATTTGCTTTAAACCCGTTGGATGGAAAAACACTTTCACCAGCTTTATTCACATGAGTTCTTTTACTGAACTTCAGACAATTCGATTGACAAATGGATGGAAAGGTAGCTACTGTGTGTTTGACTTAACCCTTGTGTTTTCCTCGGGTCAGATTTGACTCAATTTCAGTTTTTTCATCACAAAAAATGGCCCTTTGAAATAAGCTGAAAATGTCAACATAAGAAATATCAAATAACTTTGGAAAAAACCTTTAAAAAAGCACCCACAACATTGAAAAAGTGACAAAAATGTCAGAAAAGCGATAACTTTTTTTCATGGTTGACGGGCAAACAACACAAGGGTTAAGTGCAACTCGAGTCCCAGTCTCAAACTCGACGCCCCATCTCTGCAAATCGATTAATAAAGAAAATATTTATCGATTAATTAAGAAAATATCTACAGATGAATTGACAATATAAAACAATCGTTAGCTGCAGCCCTAGTATTTTGCAAGAAAGGTGGGGCCATTTCCAACAAAGCTGATTAATGGACAGGCAGCTCCTTTTTATAGCCGATTTCAATCAGAAACTCTGAACATAACCTCCCCCAGAAACAATTGGGCATGCAGCATAAGTAACCATGGTGATCTAGCCAGGTTAAAAGAGAAAAATTCTAACTTTATGCTCAACATACCCCGCTAACCCACTCATCTTACTTCATGTTACGCCCCTCTGGAGCATAAAACATCGGAATGATCAGTTTCGAGCAATGACGTTAGATTTCTACGAGCTGGGAAACATCGTTCTTCGTTCATGTTTTGTAGGTTTGTCACGCCCGATGACACCATATGTAATTTGTGAGCACAGTGCAAAAGAAGTCTGTCCAAGTGTGTGGAGAGCAGCGTTAGTGTGTTTGTTTGCCAACTGCTCTTTGTAGGTTGTACAACTGCAGATACACGACTCTGTGTGTTATGTGTCTGCTGGGTTTGTTGGGACCTGCTGCACTGAATCCTGACCAGCTCACAGTATCAAATTAGCTCCACTCAACACAGACTTACTGTAACTTAACACCCAGCAACTCTCTCACTTTTTATCCATCTCCATGTCTCTCACACACACACACACACACACACACACATACACACACACAGTCTTCTTCCTCATGTTCAACGTCTCACCATTTCACAATTCTCCATCATCTTTCTCTCTCTTGCTGACTTTCGCAGCCAACTTCTCTCTGCTGTTGTGTTGCTAGGTTACAAACTAGTTGAAGGAGTGGGTGTAGTGTGGTACCACACCCCTGCTAGAACATACAAGTGGGCGCATGCATGTAGGCCTATACACACTAAAACACAGAAACACAAATTACACCCTCAGTAGTCACCACAAATCTTGGATTGGCATAATTATATCAACTTGTTCTTTTTGTGTGCTTGCATGCGTGCGTCCGTGTGTGCATGCGTGCGTAAATAGTTTACAGTCATCACGTTTATTAAGTAAGTATACCATTTAGTAGGCATTTCAAGAGACACAATGGGGGCACCAACTAACAATTATTTCCATTATAGATTCCTTATTAAAAAATCACTATTGATTTTTTTGGTCAGAATGTTTTTTTTGGTCAGAATGTTTGCCATTTTTCAGTCAATTGATTGATTGATCAATCATTTCAGCTCTGGTTATTATTTCTATTACTATATACTATTGTACTATTTAAAATAGACTAAATTGGGTCAAATATGCTGGTTCCTGGTTGTCAAATGCGAGGATTTCCAGCTTTATACATGTGGCAGCTAAATCAACAATGAGAATAATCCCAAATTCCAGACCCAACACAATTAATTGATTAATTGAAAGAATAATGAAAATAGTTGAAGAGCTGTACAGTACATGGACCCATAATTACAGACACTGTGTCTGCAATATTTGAGATCCTCGTCAGTCCTTGCCCACTTTTACTCCATTCATCCATCTATGGATTTAAAATGTATTTATCGTCGTTCATCCATTAGAGTCCCATCATCCATTCACCAATCAATTTATCCAGGAATCCATCTCAGCCAGGATTACACTCCATGAATAAAATCTGACGGT
The DNA here is from genome assembly GCF_013103735.1 of Etheostoma cragini. Classification (NCBI taxonomy): domain Eukaryota; kingdom Metazoa; phylum Chordata; class Actinopteri; order Perciformes; family Percidae; genus Etheostoma; species Etheostoma cragini. The sequence continues at coordinate 26,090,529 of NC_048413.1, read as the reverse complement.
TCAGTGCATGTGCGTAGTGATAATGCATGAGGAAAACAAAATGAACGTTAGCTCGGTCAGTTCCTGTCATCAGAACATGAAGTGAGGGTATCAGTGTTGTTGAGTTGAGTTTGCAGCACCACCACTCATGCGGCTCAATATCATCTATGCTTCCACTTCTTCTCTTAATTTATCTCGGTGTGCCAAATTCATCTCACTGTTGACCCATCTTCATTTCATCGCCTCTACAAATTCATCCATCCATCCAGCCAGCCAGCAAGCTATTCACTAGAGCTACAAAGATTAACTGATTAGTTGTCAACTAATTCATAATTTTGATGGCCTGCGTGTTCACAACGAGTACAAATAACAATGCAGATTAAGACTAGACCTTTTCCTAGGCAGACATTGACTTGGGACTATACTGCGTGGAAGCCAAAGCACAGCTACATGGGAGCAGAGATCACGCAGCACCTCAAACCCCCCCAACTTGCTTCATCATACCCGACGTGAATAGCTGGCTATTTTCCTACAGTAGACAGTGAATGGCCATGAAAATGGCGTATTTTGTGAGAGACGAAGAGGATGATGTCAAGATCCAGCTGCGTGCCTACAGCCTACAGCCCGAGGAAGTGAGGCATCCTAAAGTCCTCAACTTTTTTCGGTGTGATAAAGTCAGCTGGGAAAAAAGCTGAATGCATTTTTTTTTTTAAAGGTCTCGCTTTAAAAAAAAAAAAAAATCCATTTAACACACTATATTTTATTTTTAAACACAGGGCACACTGGCAGGACGACGGATTACTAAACCACTCCACCAAATTTTGGTGGTTTTGAAAGCTTTACTTTTTCAAACCGCGGTATATCTCAAACCGGAGACCAGGCCCATGCCTACAAACTAAAAAACGTTATTTTAATAACCCAAATGCTGGGTTAGGGCTGTTGGGTCTTAGATTGGGTTGATTTAAACCAACGTTGGGTCAAAGACTGTGACCCAACACGATGGGTCAAACCAGAGCGGCTCATTCTTCCGCCATTTCTGGACAAAAGGGCCCGCGACGTCGATGACCACAGCCCGGTAAGTGGTAGGAAACTTTAAGACGGTAAAACCAGACAAATATGTTAGAATAACCAGACAATTGGGTTCCTGTAAACACACTAACATCCTTACACAGAATTAATTAATGATATAACATTATCGTTATGAGTAGCAGTTATTTAGCGTCCCGCACGTCGTTAACGCAGTTGACAGTGAGGATGACGGAGGTAAACGGACCGTTAGCTAGCGCTAACGTTATGGCCTGAGCTCTAAAATTATAAAACCTGATAATAACGCAAAACAGGACAATGATAAAGTAAAGAGACTAGTTCTCTCTTATGTGATAAGCATCCTAACAGTTACAAGGTTACTTTTTTGTGCATATTACATGCATGCACAAAAAAGTATGACGTTAAAAAATCTGCAATTCTTCAAATGATATTGCCTAAAAATGATTCACACCAGATTTTCTGAAAAATTTGAGTTAGTATGTGCTTGTTATTATTAAATTAGACAACGCAAATGTATATCACAATATCTCGATATATGATTCCATTGAAAGACAATAAATTATCATATTGAATTACTGCCCAGTCCTACTGATACTGTATCCACTCAACCACCTCACCATTTCCTTTCATCAGTCTTTTCATACATGTGCTATCATCCATTCATCCATCTCCTCCTCCATTATTCATACATCCACCAATCTACCTTTTCAACAGTTCAACCATTCGTGCACCCGTGCCTGCTCACCATCAGTCTTGCTGGTCTGTAGTCTCTGGCAGAGCCCATCTGGGTCTCCGTAGCTCTCCTGGATCTTCTGAATGGCATCAGCCCCTCGGAGCTCCATCAGCTCCGTTAGCTCCGCCACCGTGACCCCAAAGTCTCCCCCTGCATGGCTGCCATCTGCCCTTCCTCCTCCGCCCACGCCTCTTGTCCCTTTGGGATAAAACTCCACCGCGCTGTTTGCCATTTCACCCATAGTGGCTGTTGTTGACATGTCAGCAAGGGTTTCTTTCCTGTTTTTTGGTCCTCCTTTCTCTCTGTAGTCTGTCTTCAACTCAGTTCCCCTTTTGTTCGGTTGGTGGAGGGTTGTTCATGTGCTCAGCAGCCAATACTTTGGTTCGGTCTGGATTTCTTTCTTAAATAATCTGTAATTATAATGATGCACCTAAATCCTTTTTTACTATTTCATTTCAAGGACAATGAAGGGGCATTGGTTGATTATTTATTTTTTCCTCCTCACTATCTTGGCCTGGCCTCCCACTGCTCCTTTAATTCTCCATAACTGGAGGAGGAGGAGGGTGAGGGGGATCAAGGACAGCAAGCCGGGGCACTTTCGAAGCTTGATGTCTGAATGAATCCAGCTTTCTTTTCCTTCGTCTCCTCTGCGACTCCGCTCTTTCCTCTTTTCTGTCCCCCTCCCTCCAGGGTCACGGCCAGTCCATGGACAGACGGACGGACGGGCTGACAGACTTACAGAGACGGTGATGGGAGGATGATGGACGGATGGAGAGAGGGGCGGGAAGTGGATCCAGTTCAGAGGTAGCTACTACTGCACCACCAGGACCTGAGAGAGAGCAAGAAAGAGATACATTACCACTCTGTTTTATTGATCTCACTCACTATCATCATTATGTTTTTAGTACACAACAATGTGTCTTGAAGTGTACAGTCATGTTAGAAAATGGTTACAAATCTGATACATGTGATTATCTAAAAAGGTAAGATCATTATTGGTCTAGCCCTGTAACCAAACCTAAACCTTTGCTCAGTTTTTCCACACTTTAAGCTTTGTAAAGCCAAAGCTTTTTGGCCATTCGGGGGCAGCACAACAAGCTGTAAACACAACACTGACATATTGTTACTTTATAAAGTGGATATGGCTGACAAACATTGGCTTATTTACACATCCAGCTGACACTGAGTGTCATTAGGATTCATTTGGAGATGCCTTTCTGGCTACATGACAAATGTAAGTCTAATTTTCACTCCACCATCTCAAGAGAAAAAATATGTAGCTATAAACTATGTTCACCAGCTAGCCGCTAACTTTGTCTGTCTGTTGTTTAGTGCTGTGTAGATAGCGTACATTTTGTTGTTTTTTAGGTTTCTAGCAGGAAACAGCTGTCTCCTGCGTCTGCAAAAGATGCGCATGAGAGCCATAAGAGTGAATCAAAACAGTGAAGTTGCACGCCATGAATCCCAAACAATGAATGCTAAAATGCTCCGAAGAGGTCAAAAGAGCTGCTGAGTTGGGTTCATCACTATGAGCGACACCTCTCACACTAACTATACAACAGTAGTAGTCCAGTCATTTCATCCATTGTTCATATAAATACACTGATGATAGCAGCTTTAAATATTTTAAAAAGAACAAATGGAGCGCAAACTAAGTCTTAGATTGAGATTTGCATCAACAGCCTGTGGTGAGTTCACATGTTTATAATAACTGCAGGACAGTCGCATACTATCTACGTCAGTTGAACAGGTGAAGATCGCAAACAGGCTACTTAGTGAATGACAGGGTAGCGCGCTGCAGATCCGGTGTTTTTAACTGAGCTTAACAGAAAATTTTCGGGGCGGAAATGAATCTGTGATGCTGTTCTGTCATCATTGTTCCCTGTGAAGTTAGCTGGAAGTGCATGGTGTGTTTTTATGTGGACTTAATGCGTCGGACTCCGTTTAAAAATAGCTTTAGCAATGTGGTATGTTAGGAGTTAATTTGGCTTTGTGTGCTCTGATACTTTGAGACTTTGCATGCAGTCATTACACCGGTCCTAATTATGTTTTAAAGAAAACTCCACTCCCGGCTGTTTTGGAAGAAGGAAATAACGAGATTAACGGGTGAACTAGCTGTAAAAGTGAGTTTGCTTTAAGTGCTGTATAGCGGATGGAGACTTTATTAAAGTCGTAGTTTGTTAAATGCAAATTAAAAAATTGGAGAATGGAATTCCAGGGTCAATCGCAGGGTGAGTGAGTTTTACTCGGGCAACGTTATCAGTGGTAACCTCTGCATGAGCTGCACTGCTCTTCGGCGTAGGTGGTAGCAGTGCAGAGCGGCAGCAATTAGGAGAGGCGGGGGGGAAGAAACAAGGACGGGGAGGGCCAACACTTTCTAAGGGAGGCACTCAGATTCCTGCACCACCAGCCCAGCTACCAGACCAAAAACCAGAGAAGCTCAGATCCCAACACACACAGAGGGAGTTTGACTTCATTCCCTGCTCAGGATGCCATTACCCAACTACATCTTCACATAGCAAATACTTGTTTGCTGCTATATTCGTGTTCTGAATATCATTTATAATTTAGTACTGTTGGTTTTGGTTTTGGTTGGTTTTTCATGGGATTTCTTGACAATAACACAAAATAAAGTTGTACCATTGTTACCATCATGCTCCATGTAATGCTACATCCAATAAGGTATGTCCTTTGTCACAAATCACGCCATGCCTGGACACATCCACATGCCTTGCAGGTGCGATTACTTCCCATTTAATTTGTTCAGTCTAATGAACGGCTTGTGAGACCCGAAAGAGGGAATTTTCCTGAAGGGATCTTCTCTTGTTGAATACCCTGAAAAAAAACAATTTCTTAATCACTTATTTAACATTACGGCCCATCTCTGGAAGTGATTTAATTACAATAAATGTGACCCCGATAGTGTTCAGTAACCTAGTGAAACAGCAACTTCAGCCACACAGAGTGAGACCGAGCATGCTTCTGCCCACACGAGCAATTAGCGCTGCCTGTAACTAAATATTCTCAGCATCACACATGGCACAACATGTTGTGATTGCCCTATCAGCGGTTTTTAGGGTATTTTGCATAGGGGTAAGCATGAAAGAAGAACTGAATCTCCTCATGAGTTCCTTTTCTCCTCCTTCCTCCCCACTCTTCACTCTCCCTTAGCTCAGTCTGCCTCTTGCCATCTTCTCCCTCCCTTTCTCTCCTCCCCACCCTACGATGCCTCCATCCTGACTGAGAGTGTTAGTTTATGACTGAGTCACCCTGCTCTGCCTTTGAAGCTTCCTCTCGCTCCATCTTTTCTCATTTGCCTGGTCTCCCATCTATTTATCTATCTATCTACAGTATCTAACTATCTATCTACTTATCTATCTATCTATCTACAGTACTATCTATCCATCTATCTATCTATCTATCTATCTACAGTACTATCTATCTATAGTATCTATCTATCTACAGTACTATCTATCCATCTATCTATCTATCTATCTATCTATCTATCTATCTATCTATCTATCTATCTATCTATCTATCTATCTATCTATTTATAGTATCTATCTATCTCTATATCTATCTATCTACAGTATCTATCTATCTATCTATCTATCTATCTATAGTATCTATCTATCTATCTATCTATCTACAGTATCTATCTATCTATCTATCTATCTACAGTATCTATCTATCTATCTATAGTATCTATCTATCTCTATATCTATCTATCTACAGTATCTATCTATCTTTCTATCTATCTATCTACAGTATGGATCTATCTATCTATCCATTTATCTATCTACAGTATGTATCTATCTATCTATCCATTTATCTATCTACAGTATGTATCTATCTATCTATCTATCTATCCATCTACAGTATCTATCTATCTATCCATTTATATATCTACAGTATGTATCTATCTATCTATCTATCTATCTATCCATCTACAGTATGTATCTAACTATCTATCTATCTATCTATCGATCCATCTATCTACAGTATCTATCTTTTTTTACATGCCTTGGTTTGTGTTGTGTCATTGCTTGTTGATATTTTACCGTCTTCTTTTTCCTCTCTTCTGACTCCCTTATTTTGTCGCCATGCTCGTCTATCTGCTTCCTGCTACTGCAATCATTTATTTAATCAGCCAGTGTGCATTTTCTTCCCTGCCCGGTCTCTTACTCACGGATTCTGTCTGATTTTATAACGCTCACGCAGGAAAAAGCTCTTCTGCTAAGCCTCCCAACTATTGCAACTAACTCTGACCGTGTCTTTCTGTTTGTCTTCGAGCTTTGATGTGCACAGTGCCCATGTGTATGCGCACATGGGAGCCTGTGTTGCGTAATTACACAAAAACTTTATTACTCAATTTGTTATGCCTTCCTAACTCTCTCTCTCTCTCTCTCTCACACACACACACATACATATACACTTACACACACACATGCACACAAATACAGTCCCTTTTAGCCACAGCATACCATAACCACAAATGTATAGTACACAAAAAGACAGTAACACTCATGCCCAGAGACATCACTTACATGATAGCTGACATGACACACACAACATGAAAAGATTCAGACAAAAGGTCTCCACAATCCTCAGTGACCTGCCCAGTTATCCTGAATGCAAGCCCTGCTTCTCAGACCACCATCCCTCGGGGGTTGATGCAATTTGATTGTTTTTTTGTTTTGCCCACTACTATCCCTCGGGGGTTTCCTCTTTATCGCAGAAGCAAGAAACTAAAGAAGGGTACAGAGCGGAGGAACACACGGAAGAGAAGGTCCTCAGGGGATTTGATTTTAGGCCAGCCGGGTCTCGTATGCTTTGTGACTTGGTGTGTGCGTGTGCGTGTGTGTGTGGTACATACATGCACACTTGAGCACATGTGACTTAACAAGTATGTGTGCATTCATGTGTTCCTCTCTGTACTTCTTGTGGACACAATTGTCATCATAGCTGACAGTGTTCCTTTACAACGATGTGTACGTGTGTGTGTGTGCGTGTGTGTGTGTGTGTGTGAACTTGTCAGTATTTAATCCCCCTGCCTACACTAGCTAACCTGCAGTCCATCTGTGCACCTGCAGTCCTACTTTGCGACAGGCATCTGAAGGGTCACCTCTGGCAGGGCCCTTGTATTTGGGCTGCTGCCTGCCATCGCTGGCTCAGCGCCAGTAACACACTTCTGTAAAGCCCAGCGGGAATAGCACACTTACAGGAGCCAACAGGGCACAGATATCTGCATTTACTGTGTAGCACATTAAAGCAACTGGATGATGCTGATGATGACGAGGGTGATGATGGTAACAGTTTGACAAAGGGAGGGGCTTCAGTTGGACTTGGGAAGAAAGAAAGAAAGAAAGAAAGAAAGAAAGTCAAAGTTAAGACTGACCACAGATGTATCCGTCTCTCTTCCATCTCACACACATGCATAGACACAGACACAGACACACACACACACACACAATCACAGTGTCCCGTGTCTATCACACACAAGCCACTATACACCTCCACCCTAAGCAGCACACACACACACACACACACACACATACGCAGGCGCACACACACATACGCAGGCGCACACACACACACACACACACACACACACACACACACACACACTTGTAATTGGCAGCAAGACTGTGCAGCACTTCTTTGCAGGAATGGCCCCATGAAACATACTTCCCATACAAAACGACCTTTCCTGGTCACCTTCAGACGTGCCTGAGCTTCATCCCTCATCCTCATCCTCATCCTCATCACATATATGGCAACAAGAGGAGGTGCCGATCAATACTGAGAAACTACACTGTGGGCCCGCTACAGATGCAAGGTTGAAAGAGTGATGGTGCGCCCACATGCCTGTGTCCCTCCGCAAGGTTACCGGGCCGACCACTGCCGGCCCGCTCTGCCCAACTCACACCGAGCCTGGACAGGACGACTTGTGATAGTCCCTCCTGCCAGAGATCATTCCCAGATCAAATCGACACCCCCGCAGCTCAGCGCTGCAGGTGCGACGTGCCGTAACCGAGACCAACAACGCAATTGACACCTAATAGCTTATAGCCTGATACACAGCGCCCCGGCGCCCGGGAACAGCAAGCGGCACCGCATCATCAACTGACATAGCACGCGGACGGATGGATGGATATGTATCATTAGCTCAACCCAAGCACATCCACACGTGCACGCGCGCAGACGCATACACACACAACCTCATAATGTCATAGCGCTGTTTGCCATGCAGGGTATTATGGTATGCCCTGCTGTATAGGCTCTTATTATAGCTGTGTAAGGCCTGAGATGGAGATACCACATCAGGGCCTGTTGTACATTCTGCAGTCAATCAAACATCAATGCTAAGCTATACGTGAATCACAGCGCATCTTCTCTAATAAAAACGACGCTCGCGGGCACCAGGGGGTAAATAACAGTCGCGCACGCGGGCACGCACGGACTCACCGACTCACCGTGCAGGCCGAGCTCAAGGACATCAGCATCAGCGCGTGAGCGTGCAGGCAGAATCCCCGTTAATCTGCGTGTGCGTGGAGCGGAGAATGTCCCAAACCGGATGAGAGCGCACAGGGGGGACCGGGGCTGCGGCAGCTCCGGTTGCCTGGAGTCCGAAAGGAGTGGAGGGATGAAAGACGACGACGGTGCTGATGAATATTCCGCTCCGCGCGGTCACCTGACGGTTTGTCGGCGAAGTTCTGCGGCGGCGATAGAGGAGCGAGAGAGAGAGAGAGAGAGAGAGAGAGAGAGAGAGAGAGAGAGAGAGA
>NC_048413.1:26078186-26081891 GCF_013103735.1 Etheostoma cragini | reverse complement strand
GAAGGCTAGCTAGCTGCTCCCGGGGGCGAGAGTTGCTAATTAGACAGAACAAGGCTAACTGTTAAGGGCACTGGGAGAAAAAGAAAAGAAAAAAAGAAAAGAGAAGCCGCGGTGAGAGGAGAAGCTCATGCGACATCTTTGGAGGAGGAGGAGGGGTTGAGCCACTGCTGCGAGAGCCCGCGCGCATAGGAGCCTGGTCTCAGCATCCGCGAGAAAAAGCGGGTGAGGGAAAGGGTGGGGGCGGTGGGGGCTGCTGTGCAGGCCTACGTCAGCCCCCACCTACTCGGAGGCGTGATGACGACACCAGACACACCGCAGTGTGCGATCTCTGTGTGGTATTAGGCCCATCGGTTGGTACCTCGAGCCATCTTTTTAAAACATTAGGCCTAATAACACAAATATGCAAATGATCCCAAGCATTTTGGGCTGCAGCTAGCTTTGTGATGTTCTGTTAAATTAAAAAAAAATGAATAGATAGATAGATAGATAGATAGATAGATAGATAGATAGATAGATAGATAGATAGATAGATAGATAGATAGATAGATATGAAAGAAATTATTGCATATTTAATATTGTTCCAATCAATCAACTAAGCAATACACATGAGTTAAGCTGACTTGAAGTGTGATGAGTTGAATGAATGGGTTCTACTGCATTGAGTTTGATGATATCACAATAGCATATAGCATATATAGATTATATAGAGTTCCCAGCATGCATTGTTTGAGAGTAGAGCTGGGCAATACATAGATATTATAGCGATATCGTGATATGAGACTAGACTAGATATTGTCTAAGATCTTGGATATCATAATATTGTAATATGGCATAAGTGTTGTCTTTTCCTGGTTTTAAAGGCTGCATTACAGTAAAGTGATGTTATTTTCTGACCTTACCAGACTGTGGTAACTGTTCTATTACACTGATATTATATATTACACCCACTTAGTCATTATATCCACATTACTGCTGATTATTTATCAAAAATCTCATTGTGTAAATATTTTGCACCAATAGTCAACACTACACTATTGTTGCGGTATGGAGGTATTTGGTCAAAAATATTGTGACATTTGATTTTCTCCATATCGCCCAGCCCTATTTGAGAGTTTAAACTCTTCATTTTTTGCATTTGCAATAAATGGCAACACATCTGGAAAGACTGGGCTTTCATAATGTAGATAGAGGAGGTGTAAATCTTTACAATCTTTCCCCGAAAGAACCGAGCTGGCCTGCTTTGTTGCACGATCCAAATGTACTCCAAAACTCGCCGGTGCCAGTATAGTATAGTATAGTATAGTATATTATAGTATAGTATAGTATAGTATAGTATATATGTTTCCCGAAGCAAACAGAGTTTGAGAATGACACACAGAGAGCTGAAGGTGAGGGACATCTGGCACCAGATGTTAGGCGATTATGTACTTATGTTGATCCAGACTATGTTTAGTGTAAAGCACCGATCATAAAGTTTTATGTACATACACATTTATGCTTTTCTTTATTTTAAGATTATTTTTGGGGCATTTTAGGCCTATAGAGGACAGCTGAAGCACGAAAGGGGAGAGAGAATGTAATTAAATATGTTGACATATGATGGAAATATGGGTGTTTAATGCATGTCATGGTTTTTTTTCTTCATAATAAAACATTGTGAATTATGATGACGGTTATTGAATATTGTCTCTACCTCTAAACGAAAAAAAAAATTCTAGCTCACAGATCCACAGGGTATTAAGTAGGGGGGGTGGGAATCACCAGAGGACTCACAATATCATCACGATACAATATAATTGTGATTTAATACATATTGCAATATTCTGCAATAAATTGCAATTTATTATCTTTTTTTTGCAACTTCAAATTTTGACCCAGTTTCAATTTATGTCCCCAAAACTGTAAAAAAAAAAAGTATAGAAGTATAAAAAGTATAAAGAAGCACACATGAGTAACTGTCCACCACTTTGTGCCTTTTTGTTAACTTCTAGTAAATCATAGTGAAATTCAACAACATTATAAATTGATTGAAGAACACATTTGTGATACAACATGTATCCAGTTAACGAAAGCTTCCCCCTTGGTTGTCACGAGTCGTAGTTCTGGGACAAGTCCTCTGGGACACAAGAGGAAATGAGTTTTACATTTCTGGAAGCAGAAACACCCGTTACATAGACATTAAAAGAAGTGGACGCTTTGAACGTGCAGGGACTCTAGTACCACTGACTGAATCTCAAACTTGTTGGACACATTGTTTGACAAGTGAACTCTGTGAAGTGCAGTTCAAAAACGGCACATTTACTGGACCTGGGGACCAGGGCCTGAAGTTAGCTTTTTTGGCCTTCAGCCACTGTGGCAGGTGGGAAGTGGCGTTTTACCAGCCAATTCTTTTGCCTCATAAAGGCTTTTTGATGACTTGTGGTCCTTAATTGCTCATCATTTTAAGTTTTCAGTCCCAATTATAACAGGATTTAACTGTGCTTGCTCTGAGCTCGACACATGACAGTCAAGGCAGAACATTTTCTTTTGAACTGCGGTTGTAAATCAGCCACTCGCAAGCCAACTCAACCGTCCGTTTGGAATTAAAACGTCTTCTTTTACTTTTCTTTTAGTCATCTTCATCTTTTTGTAGGTACATTTCTTATCTCAAATCCAAAGAAATGGCAGACTTGGTTGAAATGTGAAAGAACCAACAATGCCAAAAAACAACTAATGAATCCCTCTATTGTCATTGGCTACCCACCAACGGGACAACGTGAAGCGTACTCTAGGGCACTGGAGGATTGTGTACCCACTTTGGGAAGTAATTGTGTGCTCAACAGCTCACAGGTCTGGGGGAATTAGTCTCGCATTGCCAGACCTATCTCCACAGCACCGTGGAATAATACATTCCAGCACAGGAGAAAAACACGCTCCGGGTTGTTTGCATTTCTTTTAACCAATAACAATCACCTTGAGCGGCGCTGTGCTCCGGACACGCCTGTGGCTCTGCAACGTAGTCTCTGGAAGGAACTTGTTTTGGTGGAAAATTTGCACTCTGCAAAAGAAAATGCCACATCTAATATTAAATTAAGTTAACTGTTGACATAATGCAGTAACGTGAGCTATTTTAACAAGCTGGATACAAGATTAAACATAATTTGCTCCTAACATTGTTTCACCGGGTGGAGCCTACTTGGTCCACAGCAATCCCAACAATCGGTCAAAACATCCCGGTTATAGAGAAAATGCCTTAAAAATATTCTTTGTACATCTTAGTAATCATTCCTTGAAAGAACCGAGCAGGACCGCCGTGTTGCACGATCCGAATTTTCTTCAAAACTCGCCATTTTCCGCACGTAGCTTGCTTGCTCAAAGATTGTTGTTGTCTCCTGAAGTGAGTTTGAGAACGCCAACACACAGAGAGTGGTAAGTGAGAGATGTCTGGCGTGTTAGCCACGCGCAGAATGTCAGGAAATTACCCTGGAAATGTACTTCCGTTGACATGCAGACCAGGGAGAATGAACCCAGGGTCGACCACAGTGTTTAAAGCAGCAGAGCCTTCCTTCTCTTCTCTGTACGACCCCAAAAAGCCGAGGCCAGAGGCGCTGTCCGCTGTGCTGAAAGCTAGCACGCCCTAGTGCTGAAGAACAAATAATAATCATACGTTCATTTCTCGCAGGCCCCGTCAACACACACACTAGGCCCCCCCCCCCAGCCCCCCCT
>NC_048413.1:26066894-26078086 GCF_013103735.1 Etheostoma cragini | reverse complement strand
ATATATATATATATATATATATATATATATATATGAACACTGCTGCTTTCATTACGTTGTTCAAATGCTGTTGTTCCTTTCAAAAAGCAGTTGAAGCAGGCTTTTAGATTGATGTTATGTATTTATGTTTTTTTCTATTCTCATGTCTTCCATTCATCATATTCCAATTCATGTAAAGCACTTTGGGATTATTATCTGCAAAAAGTGCAATATAAATGAACTGTACTTACTTCCTCTGTTACAAGTCCTGTAAAATTAAAAATTCTGTAAGTATCACCAGAAAAATTATCTATATATGTATGAGTATATATAAAAGTAAAAGTACTCATTGCAGAAATGTCCTCACATTTTAGAAACTGGAAACAATCCAAACACTTCTGTCAATCAACTCAGTTTTTAATCAGCTAATCATTTCAGCTGGACCCGTAGGCCGTTATATCGTTGGGTAGTTTTAATTTATAATAAAACATCAGATTTTAATAAACTACATGTGTTTTGTGTGAAAAAATCTTGCTGTTAGATTAATGATAGTGGAATAAAAAGTATAATGTTTGGCTCTGAAAGGTAGCGGAGTAGAAGTAAAAAGTGGCATGAAAAGCAAAGACTCAAGTAAAGTACAAGGTTTTTTTAAATAACCATGTGTGTGTAAACAGGCCCAGAGTCTGTCTGGGACATCACTGCTGGGTGTGGGGACAGGACACTCCTGTATGAGGGGCCGTTAGGGACATTATTCAAAACCATCATCCACATACCTGCCCAGCTACATGTACTTTCCCTCTCACATACACACAGGAAACCAAACTCACACACATACAGGTGAAATGCTTTTACATACACCACTGAAGTAGGGTTATTGGATGTTTAGACAAAGTTTTTTCTGATGTTCATTTACAGTAGAGCTTAACTTTTGCTACACCTCCATTACATTTTCCCCCCCAATGTCCATGTATTGTCACATCATAATCCACCTGTTGGATTCTACTGGCCACCGGGCGGGGGTGGGTGGGGCTTACTTGCGTCATAGAGTTTGCAAAAGTGGAGATTGGCAGACTGAGTGAGAGACTGCTCTGGAGGAGTGTGTTTTCTGTGTTGTTGTGACGTTTCCCCGTGGAGTTTGAGTTAAAGGAGAACTCCGGTCGATTTCAACACGTAGCTCGGTTTGGTTGTAAAATTGGAGAGCTGTCAGTAGCGAGAACAACAAAAACAATCAGTGTTGCTTACACCGCTTTATCCTGCTGCAACAGTTTGCACCCAGGACGCTGAAACAGGGCGAGTTTTAAAGGCGCGTACACATATTTCATGACTTTGTGGTTGTGTCTGAACTTCTACTGTGGACTCTGTGGAAGCTGTCCTTCAGCAGCTCCATTGGCTTCCAGTTCAATTCAGAATACAATTTAAAATCCTTCTGCATACTTTCAAAGCCATCCGTAACCTTGCTCCTCCACATGTATCTGACCTCCTTCACATCGCCGCCCCCTCCCGCTCCCTCAGATCCTCCTCCTCTATCCACCTCACTGTCCCCCCAGCTCGACTTGTCACTAAGGGGATCAGAGCCTTCAGCCGCTCTGATCCCCAGCTCTGGACCTCACTCCCACCTGACATCGGGAGAGAGTATGGACTCTCTCCCCCTGTCCAAAATCAGACTCGGTTCCAGCTTGCTTATTAGTTAATACATCGTTCCTGTTTTGTTTTTTTGTGACTGTAACTGTTTACACCTTTCTGTTCCCTGTATCTGTCTTTTTAGTGTGTGTAAAGTGACCTTAAGTGTTTAGAAAGGCGCTGTTAAATAAAATATGTTATTATTATTATTATTATCATTATTATTATTATTACTCTGTAACATTTTGTGCGGAAAAAAGGCCTTGGTTCCCTTGTTTCAAGCCATTCTAGCATGGAATAGAAAGAGTGCAGGAAGACCCAGCTTCATTTGGGATAGTTGTCATTACTATTCAACGAGCTAAGCTGCTTGACTCTGATTGGCTAACAGTGTTGCTGAGTCTTTGAAATCTATGCGGTGAATTTGTGTTACAGCCTTTAGTTGTGTTTGCTTCTGTTTGCATGTGTGATTGCTCCCCTGTCTAGTGTCTGTCTATGTGTGTGTCTGTTTATGTGTGCATTTCTGTATGTCTGTTTTATGCATTGAATTTTCCTTTTGAACACCACAAGATGAGTGCCATAGTTTCCTTATATTGGAGAGAAAGCAGACGTCTCTATGGTAGATATGTCCAACATTGGGCAACTCGCACAAACACAATCTAGAAAGTATCATGAGTTCGCCCGGTCTAGACTCTTGACTGCTAATAGCACTACAGGTAAGGGGATTCCTTCTTTTATTTTGTTAAGCTCCTAATAAATTACAACTAAATGTTTTTTTTAACGTCTCCAAAGTAATCTCTAAAAGGAGATGTTTGTATGAGTGTTGCCGGGGGAAAAAAAGGTGCATTTTTAAAGGTCTTGATAGACTTTTGACTGATGTTTTGATAGCTTTGTCTGCTGATCCATTCATCGATCCATCTCCCTGTTCACATGGAACATGAATTATGTTATCTGCTCTTTCTGCTCCATGTCTCTATACTAAGAGCACACACACACTTTCCTAAATCTATTGTCTATGCATTAGCCATTTAGAGTGTTTAGGAGCGCTTAGTTGATGTCTAATAGGTTAAGGCTGAAGGCTGCAGAGCTCTTATCAGTTCAAGGGCACTCAGCTCCTCGACTGCAGCCATGATATAACATTAACATCCCAAACTGTCATTTTGATATAAACACACACGGAGACGTACACAAACACACCCACACACACACACACACACACACAAACAAACAGCTGATCGTGTGTGTGACCTTCTGACTTCCCCTCAAGCCCAGAGTGAAGGCTGAAGTGATGCGTAAGCAGATCAGAAGCAAACAGCGGAGAGGCGATCAGAGCAGTGCTGAAGTGTGATAGAAAGATAAGCTGCACTCCTTCACTTGCCATTTTTCCTCTTCACCAATTTTTTTTCTCCTCACCCCTGCGTCCATCCTCGCCTCACCCCCTCCACCTCTCATCCATCCACGTCACTCTCTTTTCCCCCAACTCCTTTCCAACATGCTCCTTCCCATCTGATTGTTAATTTATGAAATCTGGCTGAACATGCACCCTATCCATTATTAATATAACATTAGGGAGACGGAGGGAGGAGGAGAGGAAGGGAGAAGGGAGGAGACGGAGGAAGACAAGGAATTAGGGAGAGGGTGAGAAAGGGAGATGGAAGGGAAAAGGAGATGCAGATGGAAAACGGCGAGGAAAAAAAAGAGGGTGACGAGAGGATGACAGGATTGGAGCCAATGAAGAGCAGCGTGGAGAAAGACGGACAGATTTCCCCCCAGCAGCTACGTGAGGCAGAGAAGAAAAAAAAAAAAACTGGAGTTAGAAGAGAGTGACAGATGAGAAGGAGAAAATGTGTCAGGAAGAGGAATATTGTATGACACATGATGCTATCGGGATGCACGTAGTGTCTCTTGTCCCGTGAAGAGAGGCTGCTCGCAGAAAGAGACTCAGATGTGTCAGCGTTGATCATACGCACTACGGCCACACACACACACACACACACACACACACAATAAACTTGATTTTGCGGAACAGGTAATTGTACAGTAAAGAGAAGAAAATGAAAACAACCTTTAACAGTACTCTTCTTCGCAGGCAGACAAAAGTCTGTCCCACTGTTTCCCACGGGTGCGTTCACAGTAGAGCCTGACCGATACATCGGATATATCAGGCATTTAACAAATATAACGGTATCGGCATTTATAATGACCGATAAATTAAAAAAATTTAAAAGTAAATGAAAATGTACTTAGACCGATTCTTGTTTGATACCGTTGTATTTTTGTAAGGGAGAAGAGAGCGATGGGTTCTGTTGTGTTTGGGGTGGGAATTAAGTGTTGACCTGAAATAATGTTTCTTTGTGAATTGTCTTGTATAAATAAAACTCAATAAACATATTGTTAAAAAAAAATGAATATTTAAAAAAATAAAAATGGACGGCCAACCATGTTATGAGTTTTGCAGTTACTTAGTTTGTCCACCAGAGGGCGCTCTACAACGTTCATGTTGGCAACTCCGATTTTTTTTATTAGTGATTATGTTCAAAGGGACTTTAAGTTTCATATCTTTGGTTTGTATTTTTAAACATTTTATTTATCAGACCTTTCATATATTTGATGTCCCTCTGTTCTGTTGTGACAACAAAACAATTTATATTATTTTAGTGAGAACATAAATAACCACAAATAACTAATGTTTGGGAAATCTGTATGTTTTGTTACACGTTTTCTAGATTTTTTTGAATATATGTACATATTGTACGATATATTGGAATATCGGATGTTTAAATAATCAAATATTTGTGTTGGTATTGGCCTTAAAGATCCTTTATTGGTCGGACCCTTGTACACAGATGGGCTAATTTTATTTATATAATAATTCATAACCATTGTAATCTTTTGTAAGATTTTTTTAATGTATATTTATATACACACATACATCTACAATACAGTATGTTCACATATATGGAAAATTACAGAAAAAAAACAAGTTAAAGATACCGTACATATCATTAGGCCTTTTTTTTTTTAATAAACACATTGTGAAAGGCTGCAAGACATCGTGAAAGATTTTCTTTTGTTACTAGAAATAAAATATCAGTAGAAAACTGCACTTTAAAATTAAACTATTTAATTCAAGTAATATTGCTAGTGTGATATTGAACAATGTTATCGCATATTTTCCTCATATTGGGCGGCCCACAGTTCTTGTATTGAAGAATCCTTCTTCGGATTATTTTTCAGGAGGTCCATGAAAGATCCCCACACCTTTTAGAAACTTTGGACTTTCACTTTATTGTCGTTATTGTTTTCACTCCTCACTCCTTCAGTTACATACAATAGGACATATACCAAGTAAACTTAAACTGGGACACAAAGGAAGACCATAGTCAACAATACAGGAAACACAAAGTCATTTCTTTCATACAGCGGCTTGCATAAGTTTACACACACACACACACACACATGCTAAAGTTGACTAAAAAGGATTTAAAAAAACATCTTTTGGAAATTAACCTTAATGTCTTACTACCTTAATGTTTGTCCTTAAAATACAGAGGGGGCATAAGTATACACACCCCTATGTTACATTCCCATAGGGGAAGGCAGAGTACTTTTATTCCTAATGGCCAGTTATTTCATGGATCAAGGATACTATGCATCCTGATAAAAATTCCCTTAGTTTTGGGAATTTAAGAATCACTTTAGACATAGAAAACTATAATAAATGAAATTAAAAATGTAAAAAAAAAAACAATTTTGTCAAAGCCACAGGGAGCCACAGGGAGGGGCTCCGGAGCTGCGGGTTCAGACCCCGGGTGTAAACCATACTGTAGATCACTTACCCACATGTTCGTTGGCTTGGTCCACCGCTAACAAAGTACAAAAAAAACTGTCTTGTTAGCTTATCATGAAAATATCTCTGGGAATGGCTGTAAAAACACACAAGACAAGACTAAGTAAACCAAGATAATCACCAGGATATATTAGCACTTGTAATAAAGATGTCATTTAGCCAATTAATGCATTTGTATTTGAATGTTTAGAATCCAGTCCATAAAATCCAATATGCAGCAAGGTGGTCTGCACACAATCCTACAATCAAGACAAAAATCCATCTAATTCTAGTATTCTCCTGATGGAGAACTGTGTTAGGATGCTGTTACACAATATTAAATGTCTAACTGCAGTCACCGCTCGCATGCATTTTTGCAGATTTGTTACAGTTCTTGGTTGAATTATTTATAAGAACTGGGTGCTGAACTCAAATCCATACAGTGGACTATGTAGTTAGCACATGTGGCGTGAGGAGTGTGAAGCTTTTTCTGGTGCTGAGTGCTGGGATGCGTTTGTGCTGACGATATATACCCCAGAGCACATCAGTATTCTGCAGGGCTGGGTGATCAGAGACCAGACAGAGAGAAATAGCTCCCCACGGTGGCAGGAATCGGTAGTGCAGTGGGGCTTTTTTTTGTCACAGCTCGCAGACTAACTGGAGCGATACAAAGTGTTCCTTTCTCTTACACAATCGCACCTGAACCCCGACACTTGCATGCAGCGAATGGCATACGTGCAGGCGTACATATATCCGTGCCGCACAAAACACGTAAGCACACACAGAGAGACAACAACAACTCTCATGTGTCTCCCATGTGCGGGCCTTGTCGTCGTGTCCTTCAGATGCACTTGGCCTCCATGTCGTAGAGTTGAAGAAGGTCCGAGATCACGGCGTCGATGTCTGCTTTGGTCACGTCCACACACAGCACCTACATGCGCACGCACACACACACACACACACGCAAACACATGCACACGCACACAGACAGACTTTAGCTCCACACCTGGCCTCAATAAACAGCGGACATCAAAGGGCCACACACCATTTCAAACGACCTAGATTTTCTTGCCTGGAGGAGGACTGAAGCGGAACACCACAACAGATACTGACTTCTTCTCATTAGGGTTTGGATATAGTGACTTATAAAATCAAAGCTGATGCAAAAAGAGTCCTCATTTGTGAAATTGTTTGACAATGGAAAACTATAAATTGTCCCCACCCTTCAGCTAATGCTTAACAATCACATGAGGCACTTGTGCTTTGAAGACTGGCTGGAGCGGGATGTTTGTCGTGTCCTTGGTACACAGCTGTCCAGTTGCTGTTGGCAGGACCCTAAAAGCAGGGAACACCTGTGCAAAGCTACAGCTGTTTGGGTTTGTCACACCGTAAAGTGCCCTTACGTCTAGGGTTAGGTATCGTCTGGATTTTTACGTTTCCTATGCCAAACCGGTACTTTTAAACCGATTCTGATTCCTAAACAAATTCTTGAAAAACCTGAAAAATTATGTCAAAGAAAGGCTCTTTTATAGAGTTTTATTTCTCCCAAGATCTAGAGTTCAGTTCACTTTAGGTGAGAATGTGATCTAACCCACATATAGGAGGTGACCCAATAAAAGCATTTACTAGCCTGCAGTTCAACCTTGCACACAATTTAAAGACTTCTAGAGGATTTAAGGGATGATCTCTCTCTCTCTCTCTCTCTCTCCCTCTCGCTCTCTCTCATCAGGGCCGCCCACTCGAATAAAACCAGAAATCCCAAGACACAATACATTTGGTGGTGCTTTATTATTTCTGAGACCAGAAGGGTCGTCGAGTTTCACCCAGATGTTCTGTCCAATTAGTCTTGCATTGCCAGACCCTCCTCCACAGCGCTGTGGAGGAGGGTCTGGCTAGTCCACACAATATTCTGTGATGGGAGAAAAATGTGCTCTGGTTTAATGGCATTTCTTTAAAATAATCACGATCATGGGCGGTGCTAACCAAACGTCGGACGGAGCAACGGTGCCTCCCCAAACTAGCCTCTGGAAGGAACTTGTTTTTGTGGAACATGTGTACGTTTTAAAAGTTGTTTTAATCGTGCAATAGAGAACTCAGATTAGAAAGATAGTCTAGCTAGCTAGCTGGAGTTACCCTGCCGAGATCTGAGGAGCAGGTAGTAGATAGTCCACACCAAGAAAGCGGAAGGTGCCGGACGTCTGGCCGAAAAGAGGGACATCCGGCAAAATTCCCGGCGGGACCAGAGTAATCCCGTAAGTGGAACTTTGTGGATATAGACTACTGTCCAATGATTTGATAAAGGGCCGTGTGAACACAAACCAAACTCCCCCCCTGAATCGCAGCAAGTCTACCGTACTACAGGTGTGAAAGTGACGCTAGGCGCTGTTGCTCACCCATAGGCATCCAAACGTTTGAGCACTTATCTCTACTTAGTCTGTAATTATAACGGGGAACACGCACCTGCCACCACTCTCTCTCTCCGACAGGCAGCTCCACTCCGTAGCTGTCCAGAGCCAGGTGCAGCGTTGCTATAGCAATGTGTTGTGGTGCGTGGAGGATGCACATGGCTCCATGGTAACAGTCTCTCAGCAACGCCCAGGAAGTCTCCGCGATAGGGGTTCGAGACCAGGCGTGGCGGTTCACGAGCGACTTCACAGACAGCAGGTAGTGGAGTAAATACTGGAGACAAGAAAATCAACATGATCCTGTACATTTTGCATTCTGTACTTAAGTTAAACAGCAATTAAATTGGTTTGTTATCAGCGTTTCCCCTACACACCCTGCCCGGCTCACGGGGCCCCAACCCCCAACCCCCAACCCCCCCCCCCCCCTAGCCAGGCCAGAAAAGTTTTTTTTATAAAAGTTTCATAAAGTTTGCTGCAGTCAACCTAGGGGGAACGCTGGCTTGAGTTTAAGGGACAAAGTATCAATGTGTGTAAAGGCTCTGACGCACACACGCGACATCCGACTGACGGCCTCCCAGAGTTGGTCAAAAAAGTCGGAACACACGATGCAGCGCTGATTTAAGCGTACGTTCAGCGCGTTCGTAATACGTCTCCATAACAGCAGGCGGCGAGGGTGTGGCGAGGGTGTGGCGAGGGTGTGGCGAGGGTGTGGCGTGGGTGTGGCGTGGGTCTGGCGTGTCCGGAATTTCAAAGCAAATAATTCGGAATATGATCTCATATTTCACGAAAATAGTTCACTGAAACGTGTTTCTAAAAACATTTTAAGCGAGAAATAGGCTGTGCAGTTGATGAATCGGTTTCAAGTCAGAAACACAAAGGTCAGGTTAAAAGATTTTTGTCAGATCTTGAGATGCGTTCGTCACGCTTTGCCCTTGTCATTTCTGGGTTAGCACTGCACCAATCGGATTGGTCATTGAGTCCATGACCAATTTTTGAGCCAGACTGTCCGACGGCCGATAATCGGGTTGCTGTGCCACGCCTTAACCCTCATGTTGCCCTTTGAATCAAATTTGACCCATTTTACGTTAATTGTTGTTTTCTTTGCCAGAAAGAATTGGCCATCGAAATAAGCGTTACATTAAAAATATCAAAAAACGTAGGAAAAAAACATTGTAATAGTAACAAGAATGATGGAAAAAGTGACAATAATTTTGAAAAAAGTGACCAAGATAGTTTTTTTCATGGTTGATGGGAAGACAACACAAGGGTTAAGAATGATCACTAGGTAAGCAAAATCATTTTTGATTGATCATTGATGACTTTTCTGTTATGTGCACAAGACACCTAAGTGACTTACAGTTTATGGAGCGCTGAATGCAAGGTACAAAAAAATAATATAAAGATATTACAGAAGCTTAAAATACATCAGATCAGCCAAGGAAAGTGGAACAGCATTTTCAACCATTATTTGAAAACACTTTGAGCCAGATGGCACAGCGACTGTACACACAAACCCATTTGGACAACCGTGACAATATCAGACAGTAACAGCGACGGACAAGGAGGCTCAACACTAAACAGGGGGAGACAGGAATATAGCTGCACGTGCACAAACACACACATGCACATACACTTACCTTGTGAGGGTGTTCAAAGGAGACGTGGAAGTTGAGCTGTCGGAGGATGAGGAGCTCACACTGCACCACGCTGTCCCTCAAATCCCAGAACTCCTTGTCACACTCTAGAGGAGCACTGCCACTGTTGAAATACCTGAGAGGGAGGAACGGAGGGAGAGACAAAGGTGGAGAGTATTAAAGATGACCTCTTTGAACAGTAATGCACAAAAAAGTGTCTTTTTTTATTTTTTTTTCTGGCCAAACTTGATAACTCTCACTTTGCCGGACCTTCCTCCACAGCGCTGTGGAGGAAGGTCCGGCTAGTCCACGCAACACTCTGGGATGGGAGAAAAACGTGGTCTGGTTTAATGGCTTATTTCTATTTTTTTTCTAAACCAATCACAATCATCTTGGGTGCTGGACGTAGCAATGGTGCCTCTGCAAAATAGCCTTGGGAAGGAACTTGTTTTGGCGGAACATTCAAAAGTGGTTTTAGTCGTGCAACAGAGTCCTCCGATAGGACAGATAGTCTAGCTAGCTGTCTGGAAATACCCTGCAGAGATCTGAGGACCAGGTAACCATAGTCCTCAGAAATCCACTAGAGTGTTGAATGTCAACACAAAGAAAGCGGAAGGTGACGGACGTCCGTCCATTACCAATCCCGGAAATGAAACGTCGTCGACATGAACTGGTGAATGAGTGAAGAAGTTACACCATTGGTTGGTCGAGTGTTGGAGTTCCCCGAATGCCGTTGTTCTTTCAAAAATGAACAGGTGTGACAGTGTTTTCAGCTGGTAACATTGTCAAAATATTTGCAACCAAAGCAAAAATAAATCAATCAAACAAATTCCCAAAGAAAACAGGACATTCCCCCAATCAATCACCTGATCCACCCGTGTAGCTTAATAACGTCATATGATATGCTACACTTTGAGAACAAATATTACTGGGACCACTACAAAAAATTGGCAGATGAACATTAAATATGCTAGAACATCATAAACTCTACTGACTATCCCTCTAACAATTTGGGGAAGAATTGTTGGGTCTTTGTAAATCATAGTGTGGTCTAGACCTACACTATTCATAAACTGTGCTGTGATAACTCCTTTTATGATTTGACGCTATGAATAAAATTTTGTTTAAACTGAATTTATTAGCTAGTTCTATGTGATGAAAATCAATGATATTGTTGGTATTAATCAACAAAAAAAGATGTCCTCACCCCAGACAGAGTTTTTAGAAAATCAAGACAAAAACTCTTTAGTTCTAAAGTCACATTCAATATCTAAAAACTACTGTGTTTCCATGTGAATTATGTGAAGTCAACAGTTTGCAGAAGGGATAAAACGTGGTCATAGAGCAGTGTTTACTGCAGGCGGGACCATGCTTATTACCTATGGCTTACGTTGAGGATGTCACGGGTCCTGATGTGCTGCTCCTCCACTTTGCCGGCCAGGTACACACAGCTCATGGCCACCAGGTAGGGTTCATACGCGCGCAAGCTGACACGTTCAAAGAAACGGTGGTACAACACACACGCTGTGGTCACAGGCACCGAGCGCATACCCAGCTTCACTCCTGAAGAAGGAAACAGCAGACAACAACTCTTTCAGGGTACACACATTTTAAATCAAATTTGAAGGTCCCACGACATGGTGCTCTTTAGATGCTTTTATACAGACCTTAGTGGTCCCTAATACTGTATCTGAAGTCTCTTTTATATAGACCTTAGTGGTCCCTAAT
>NC_048413.1:26045617-26066794 GCF_013103735.1 Etheostoma cragini | reverse complement strand
ATATAGACCTTAGTGGTCCCTAATACTGTATCTGAAGTCTCTTTCATGTAGACCTTAGTGGTCCCTAATACTGTATCTAAAGTCTCTTTATATAGACCTTAGTGGTCCCTAATACTGGATCTGAAATCTCTTTCCCCAAATTCAGCCTTGGTGCAGAATGACAGCCACTACAGCCAGTCCCACAGTGAGCTTTCCTTAGTATGTACCATTACTAGGTATGTAATTTTTGAGAAGGAGAGGGGGGGGGGGGGGCTTGTTTGAAAGACATGAACTCTCTCTCCCAAATTCTCTGGGCGGGCAAAGCAGAGAAAGGGGAGGTAACGTGCCCCTTATGACCTCATAAATGGCGAGATTCCAGAACAGCCGATCTAAACCTTTATTTAGTAATTATAAGTCACATTAAATAGGCCATGATCATTTTAAAGAATTGCCTTTTCCTTTCACTTTACCTCACATTATTAATTTGAATGCACAAAACACCATCTGGGCAATAGGTCAGTAATATTTCTAACTTGCTTGATATTATCACAATCTTCTAACAAAAAAACAGTACAACACAATCAATCATGAATTTAACAGTAGACTTCAATGATAAATAAAAGCCAGCATACATTAAATTGATAAATTCTGCATTAGACCGAGAGGAACATTTTAGGGCTGCTTCATTCTAGCAGGGCATCGTGTATCTTACTCTTGAAGAAGCCCATTTCCTCCTGGACAAGAAAAAACACATAAGTAAATATTTTTAAATTACTAAATTAAAATTATGAGATAGTAAATCGTAATTTTGAAAAAGTACGGTACGTCTGAATTACTCTAACTGCATTTTAGCATAATTTTTTTCACTTTTGTTTCTTTCTTTTCTTGCAGAAAAGCACTTTAACAGTAACGTAACACTATTTGTTCTGAGGAAATGACTTGTTGACACGAGTACACGTTACCTGTCTCCATAATGAAGCGACAGACACGAAAGTGTGTTTTAATGTCCCGGTCGGACTCTGCATCCCCGCCACGGTCTCTCCTGCCCACTAGCCACGGCGGTCCGTCCCGGGGGGCTGGTGCACGAGAGGATGGACCCTCCATGGTCTATTTACCGTCAGCAGGAGTATCTAAGGTTGTACAGTTACAGTACAAAAAAGTACTTTTTACAACGGTCGACAAGAAAGCTGCTAACGTTAGGCTAGTTAGTCAGTCATACGGCCTCGGTGTTTAGCTAACTGTAGCTAACTGTAGCTAACTGAAGCTAACTCAACTTAACATTCTCTACCAGCAAAGTTATGCTACAACAATGTTGGTGTTTGTTACTAACTTAGAAAACAACAAGTTTGATGGACGTCTGGTTTTCGGCTAACTGGTTTTGGATTTGGTCTTGGTGTTGCTGTTGCTACTAGCATACATAGCGCATAGCACCCATAGTTGAGAAGCACGTTAGTAACCCGGAAGATAAATACATGAACTTCCGGTATACCTTCCAAAAATAAAGGTAGATTGCAAAATGTATCTTTCGGGAAGAGAGGAGTTGCGGGGTTTCTTGCGCAAAAACACATTCAAATGGAAGCTGTTTGTAAGAAAATTAAAGCATACACAATCTAAACAAGGTGTTCTTTCTTTTGCAATGTCAGTTCTTATCATATAGTAGTTATATTATTAAATTAAAGTACCAAAAAAGAAGCTTCCGGTGACATCTTTCAAAGTAAAACCCTTATTAGAGGACGCTGGACCGTACGCTGGGGCAACATGGCAAATAGCAATCGATCATAAACAATGAATGAAATACACCAACTCAAATTGGCATAATTTAAATAAACATACAGCCTACAAAGACAATAGTCAACTACAAACTAATTTATTATGTTAATTGTTAATTGTGTGTGTGTGTGTGTGTGTGTGTGTGTGTGTGTGCGCGCGTGTGCGCGAGTGTGTTTCAGGTCTATTAAACTTTTTTTTCGTACGTAGGAGTATATCTACCCAGTGTCGCGTGCATCGTTATTTTCCCATTAGTTATTTCCAATTAAGTTACTTAACAAAACCTGTGCCACTTTGAGTTAGATTAATAAATTAATGACAACCATTACATAAAATGTTAATTTTTTTCTGTCTAGGAAAAGTCTGTAAAGAAGAAGTCAGTTTGATGCGTTGCTATGCAACGAGTCAACAAAAACAGACTCGGACCTGTAGCGTAGACGGATGCAGAAATGTTCAGTTACTCGGCAAACCAGGTAACCTAAATATGTGCCAATGGGAACATTAAGCTACACATTCTGCTTTGTTATCTGTTTTACTTATATATTCTGACATATACTTTAACTCCCGTCCGTTATATATTCTGACATATACTTTAACTCCCGTCCGTTATATATTCTGACATATACTTTAACTCCCGTCCGTTATATATTCTGACATATACTTTAACTCCCGTCCGCAGTATGACAGTGCATTCAAGCCGCGGCGACTGCAGAACTGGTGTGAGACTAACGTTAAGCACTTCAAAGAGGTAGTCCATCATATCAGCAGTATTGTGTTGTTGTATTGTACTAGTTGTGTTTCATATTGCCATGTATTTTCAAGAGTAGTATTGAAAATGTGATTACATTAGTTTAGCTAACTTGTGTGCGTGTGTGTGTGTGTGTGTGTGTGTGTGTGTGTGTGTGTGTGTGTGTGTGTGTGTGTGTGTGTGTGTAGCGACCCACTGCACATGAGGGCCGCACCACCTTTGTTGCCGACGATAGAGGACATCTGCTCCCAGGAGTGGTTAAGGTTAGGGCATAGATCATCACTTTCTCTCTCTTATTTGCTATTCTTGTGAATCGTTGTTTGACTGTGTGTGTGGTGTGTGTGTGTGTGTGGGATCCTATATAGAAGGGCAGTGCATGGACAGACTTTAAGGGGACCTGGGATCTACCTGCTCGGATCCCGGCCCACCACATAAACCCTACGGGCCGCTCTGTGGATGGTCTCAACATGCTGAAGTCCTGGGGCATTGACCCACAGCACCGGGGCAAATCTCAGCCACGCGGAGGCAGCAAAGACACAGAAAGGCTGCAGGATGTCGGCCAGCAGGTGAGCGTACAGGATGCAACACACATAAACATGTATACACTTTGTTCCTGTTTTTAAAAAGCCAATACTGTATCCCACAGGGTGGCTGATCCAGGGCGGGTAGTCATCAAAAGTTAAGGTGTAATGTTTAAGCAGACCTGGATTTAGTTTAGTGTATTTTTTAAGTTTAATTTAGTCTATAATTTCTCTTGTATAATTTCCATTTTCACCTCTATTCTTCTACTAGTTGTATTGTATACAGGTAGACTTCTGCTTTTTACTTCCCTATATCTGTACGTGTTTGTATCCTTGTGCTGCTGCCAACGCCTGCATTTTCCATCAGGGGATCAATAAAGGTTTATCTTATCTTACTTATCTTACTTCCAGACCAATGAAGCTGTGCAGCAGGACAATGCTGCCCTGTGTTCTGCAGCTGGACCAGTACTCGACAACAGGCCTGATCCTGGCGAGGTGAGACCAGCCAGCAGTGTATCAGCGAAAGCAGCCCGCCAAGAAGGGCCCCCCCCCTCCGAGCATGGACACACAGAGGAACAGCAAGAGCAGTGAACGTCTTCATTTCATTTGCGGTGGATGAATGAAATACGTACAAAATTAAATGCCTGTTAACAGTCCTAGTTTTGACTTATTTTTACATTGGCTGGTTGTTGTTGTCACAAGTCATGACAAACATGGTAATCGCCTTTTTTCTTTAATGGCTTCTTTATACTCCCTTCTCTTTGTGTGTGGCTTCTGTGTGTTTTTAAGGGTACAATGTAATCAGTTATCCCTCTACAATATCAGCTGACCAGAGTAACCATAAGACCTCATGCCATTAAACATTGTAAAAGATTAAAGGGGACCTGCCACACGTGTTTCATGACTTTGTGATATCTGAAGTTCTACCATGGACCATGGACCAAGGCCTTGGTTCCCTTGTTTCAAGCCCTGCTAGCGTGGTATAGAAAGCCTGCAGCTCGATTTGGGCCAATTCTCATTAATTTTCAATGAGCAAAGATGCTTGACTCTGATTGGCTAACAGCTAGCCAATGAGAGCCTGGCTATCAGCATCCTTTACCCAGCGCAACAGGCTGAGCTCATGAATATTAATGAGCTTAGGCAGCTTTTGTAATTGGCCTGATTTCTCCTCTTATTTCTTTTTAGTGGCTAGAGCTGACAGAGGAGGTAGCAGTTCATTTTCACATTTACAACATAACATGAACACATATGGACCTGACATATTACTAAAATTGAAAGTTAAAAACGGTTTTGCGTGGCAGGGCTCCTTTAAGCAATGGCTCTAGCCTCAGTGGAAGCAGGAGTTAACCGCAGATATCATGCATTTGTTGGTGGTTTGGTCTGGTGCCACGTCATACAGGAGGCTGGGACAGGTTTAGCAACATCTTTACAGCATAATGGGCCCTATTTAAAAAAGAAATATAATCTGTACCTTTATACAACCCGGCAGGAATAAAGGAGAACACATTGATTACAACTTGGAGAATGTTGTGTCTCTTCACACAGACTACAACCAGAGGTGGAAAGTAACAAATTACAATTACTTACATTACTCTAATTAAGTTGTTTTTTTGTGTACTTTTACTTTGAAAAGTAGTTTTTTTTAAATCTGTAATTTTACTTTTACTTAAGTATGTTTTGTGTGAAGTATTGTACTTTGCTACATTTTAAACCAAATCCGTTACAGAGTTAAAAGAAAGACAAGAAAAAAAAATGGAAATAACATTTTGGCAAAATTTCTGTCAAGCAAAACTCATCAAAATGTTTTTTGTTGCTTTTTAAGGTGTCGCTTTTTTTAAAATTTTAAAACTTTTTTGGCTCTGTGCCCATTAACAAATCTCAAAAGACTGTGATTTAAATACATTAGTAAGAAGATATTTATATAGGTATAAATTTAAAAAAGTATATCGCCACTCGCTGTTAAAAAGTAACTAACTTTTACTCTATCAGTACTATTTAAATGAACTACTTTCAACTTTTACTGGAGTAGATTTTTTTACCGGTTAATTTTACTTAAGTTGAATATGTTCGTAGTCTTTCCACCTCTGACTTCAACAAAATTACCTTAATGTGCAATTTTTAAAGAGCACATAATGCAATGGTAGTTTACCATCAAAGATGGGGCACGAGCAAAGTCCTGAACCCTGCAAAGCTCTAGGTGTGGTCACGGTACCGTGTGTGTTCTGATTAGTTTCCTCATACAGTCCAACCCTGTCTGGCCTACTTTGAGCCGCAAAATCATTAGCGACACATGGCCCTGACTCAATGACTCATGTGTTGTAAAACCACAAGTTCCACTTCAAGTCAACATTTAAAAACAATAGACAATACAAATAACTTCCTCAAGTATGTGGGGTGAGGCAGCAATTACAGATCTAATTGTTGGCAATAAAAATCTCAGGCCTCAGTGACCTTCAACAATGCTTCTTAAATATCCAGAACAGAGCACAATCACGCAATTACAAGTAGTCAGACTGATACATAAGGCAATTTTCGAACTTATTATAAACATGTAACATTTAAACTTTGGATAAATGAAGCTAGTGTAACCAGGTGTAGATGGCCATTTATTGTCAAAGGAGCACAGCAAACAAGCAACACAATAGAAAACAAAAACAACAACGCAGATCAATCAACTGACAATGGCACGTGAGGAGAACAGCACGGGAGGACGCTAGACCGGTAAACCAAAAAACCCAAAACACTGGAGTTGTGAAGCTCCTGAAAAACCCAAAGAAAATACAAGCCAAACAAATACCTGCTTATCTATACATACTAAAGGTGCACTAAGAGGTCCTGCATTTCAACAAAACCGAGCAAGCTCGCCCCTCCTCCCCATGCTCCCCCCCCCCCCCAACCATCTTGTTGGTGATTGGCTGGAACGTGGTTTGTTGTGTATTGGTACCTATCCCATGTACCTGGTGTTTGTTTGACGTTTACGACCCCCGTGTGGTCTCCCGAGGCCGGGCTTCTTCACAGTGGATTCAGGGGGCAGGCAGGTAGTGGATCAAGGAGAGATGACTCGATAGGAGCCAATGAAATCGCAGTAAAACCATGCTGGAACTCATAGTGCACCTTAGGCCTGCACGATAATGGAAAAATCTGACATTGCGATATTTTTTACCCCTGCGATATTTATTGCGATGTGAAAAAAGAAAAAGGAATTTTTAAAAGATGACATAAATAGCTCTGTTTGAAAATAATAAATCATTCTCGACTACTGCGGTGAAAACGTTACTCTTCTGAAGGGATTTATGTCACGCTATCCAGCAACAAACTCTGTGTCTCCAAGAACAATTAAATCAGTGGAAATGACGTTAGATCAGACACAGACTTCTGTAGATTAGTGTTACGTTTCCAGTGTCGCGGCTCCGTACCGTAACGTTAGTTGGGACAGACGGACCCCTTGGTTCTTTGGGCTAACTGCATTAGCTTTAGCCTGGCTCGACCCTGTTCAGCACTTTGGTCAACTGTTGTTGCTTTTAAATGTGCTATAGAAATAAAATTGACATTGGTAGCAGCTTTCTGCTTGTTTCTTTAGGCTAACTATATTAGCTTTAGCTTGGCTGTAAAGCTTGACGTAATTAGGTTGCATTAATCAGGTACTTTAGTTCGTATTTGCAGCAAACATAAAACACTGAGTGCTGTAGCTTCACTGACAACCCATCAAAACTATGTGCATCACTGCGTGGCAGCTGATGCCTACGGCACTTTACTACACACGGAGAGCTTCACTTCCCATAACAGTAACACCGTCGGACCAACGTCACATACACACGCTGCCCACATGGCTACATGTCTTTAAGTGGAAGGGTCGGACGGTAATAATCATTTAAAAGTTCAACTTTTCTATCACGCAGTAAAAAAGGTTTAGCGTCAACATCGTAAAATCCTGCGATGTGACTATCGCGCGTGCGCACATCGCGATGTGACTATTGCGCGTGCGCACATCGCGATGTCGATGCTAAAACACAATATCGTTCAGTCTTAGTGCACCTTTAATTAAAGGAGCAACGACTGTCGATTTGAGAACAAAGAAAAGGAAAATGCAAAACACACAAAAATAAACAAATCCCTGCCCAGTCCCAAAATTAGTTCAATTTTTCAAGCGGAAACCCATGGTTCGAATACACAGCATCCCATTTAACGTCTCTAAGAAGCACAGTGGTGAACTGTTCAATGAAAGTCACAGCAGTCCCGGTTGGGAGTCCTGGATGTCATTACAAATCAACATGAATGCACATCACAGCCGTGGGATTGGTGGACTGGACTGGAGACGTCAGAGGTCGAAAACTGATTAGAGCCAGTATGAAAACGCCCGACCAATCCGGACAAGTGAATCCTCCAGCAAAGGCGCCAATCTCTGCAGCTTGTTAGGTAGTGAGAATGACAGTGCAGCCCTGGCTAACACACATGATGGACATGACACGGCTTAATGTTGACTGAGATATTCCAGACCGGTCCCCCAGCTCCTTCTGAAATGCCCCGTTGCAAGGAACCCAAGAGTTACCTGAAGATTGACAGTAATTGCATGGTTTCTCTGGGTCTGGCGCTCTAAAGCCGGACCCTTGAAGCCCCTGGAAGCCTAAAGCGCGAGCCAGGACACCAGAACAATAAAAGAAATACTCGTTCTCATCTTATAATCTCATTTGCAAGATCCTTCCCATGAAGCCAGAGCAGCCATCCTTACGCACAACAGTTGTGCACAGCTGCAGCTATTTATAGCATCGGCAGTGTTGTTCACAGCAGTGATGCCTCAATTCTCATCGAAGGCTCATAAATAGCAATTACATAGCTAACAATTATTTTGTTAATAACTGTTTACAGAATGTCTCATGATAGATGATCTAATTTAGGGAAACAAATGGGAAAATAAAATGTAGCACAAATTAAGTGTGTGTTGCTGCAACAAACAGGTGTGTGTGTGTGTGTGTGTGTTTGTGTGTGTGTGTGTGTACAGCAAAAAACGATAATTAGAAACAGAAGCCAATTGTGAAATTGTCTGTCTTGATCTTTTTTACATTCTATGTCTCACATTATTTTTCATTTCCACTTCAACATATCCCACATGGCTTGCTCTATAAAAAAGGGTGTACACACAGTGGTATGGTACACGGGAGGTGCACATTATAAATATGTGTGTGAAAAGGCATGTGCATGGTTTTGTGCGAACACATCGTTTATACTTCTGGCCTTTGCAGCTGCTTTCCTGTAGATGAACACACAACAAGTTATCACGAAGCTTAATCAGACATAATCGTTTACAGTAGCTTCACACAGTGGCGTTAAGACCTGGATTGTTGTGTTGTCTATGAATTTGTTAAACAAGGCACTAAAGTCACATGTCCAGCCTAAATACAACGTCCTGCAGATCAAATAAAGAGAAATCCTTCATCGGCCGCCGGGAGAACACTTTCACTCCTAGGCTTGGCGTGGAGGTGTACTGGGCTTTGTTGAGATCCTGATTTTCTTGATGATCACCCAATCCTTCTGTGCAGCTGTGACTTGTATCCTCAGACAGGAGGACCCATAGCCATACTGTTTGTCCATGTCCTGCATCTCAAACTTCCCATTCTCTAACGTCCCCACTGTCTGGAACTCTTTACAACTCTTCTCCTCTTTCTCTGTGGTAATCACGTCGTGGCCTAGCTGCACGTGAGCCGACTCTAGGAGGTCTTTGCCCCCTGACCCTGTTTCTACATAGATCCCCGTCACGACTGTCGGGTCTGTGAACACCACAGTCAGGTGGTTTCCTTTTTCCGGGGAGCGCCCCCAGAAAAATCCCTCGCCAGGTTCCCAGGCCAGTTTGGGGAATTGTTTCTTGTACGTCGACATATCAGAATAAACGTCAGCTAAAGGATTGGTATAGAAATCCTCCTCAAAGTCCTTGTCCTTCAGCTTGTTGTATGTCCCTTGGAACGAGGAGAAAGTCCCCATGTGCTGGAACAGCGAGGGTTTGAAGATGATTGTCTCTTTCTGAGTCATCAACTCTCGGAAGCGCGTCATCAGCCAGTCACAGGGCATTTCCTGGTAGAAGAGGAAGAGAAAGCGGGCCAGGACAGGAAGATGAGACGATTTGTGGAGTTTGCCGATGTAGCCGAGGGCCGAGAACTCCAGCATTGCCCAGGTGGTCTTCCTCGCCTCTTGCTCCTCAACGCGCCTCCTGATGGTGGAAAGGAAATTTTTTGCAGAGGAGACATCGTCCTCCAGCTGGAGGTAGTATCGACCAAGGCTGG
The DNA here is from genome assembly GCF_013103735.1 of Etheostoma cragini. Taxonomy (NCBI): domain Eukaryota; kingdom Metazoa; phylum Chordata; class Actinopteri; order Perciformes; family Percidae; genus Etheostoma; species Etheostoma cragini. Next base: position 26,057,504 of record NC_048413.1, on the reverse strand, counting down.
CACAGTAGTGGATCAGGAAGGAGTAGTCCAGGTTCTGCTTGGAGCGGAACGTTACCCTTTCTGGAGCATCGTTGTAGTTCCTCTTTAGACCTGCACGAGAACCAGAGAGACGTGCATCAGTATCACAGCATCGACAAAAAGCTCACGAGGTGGATGGGAATGAATTTGCAATCTAGTTGAAGCTAGGATTGGTCATGGCACCGGTTCCTAAACGACCGATATCGGATGGAATGACAACACAGATTACGATATTGGTTAAGACACCAGCTCCGTTTTAAAAGCATAATTTTAGCACCTGTATCGGGGGGGGGGGGGAACAATAACCAACCCAAGTATAAGACTGTGTGCACACACCTGTAACAGGAGGGTAAACATCCTGAGGAACATGGAGGACCACCAGCTGGCCCTGTTCTAGCTCCGAGGCAAATGCAGTTTTGATCTCCCTCACTGTAGTGACTCTCCAGCTGACATCGAAATCTGCTAGCAGCACTACCACCACCATGGAGGAGCGCTCTTCAGGAGAGGACTGGGAGAAGAGGGACTGCAAGGTGGGGATTAGATAGCTGCCCTTCTTCCTCTTCACCGATGATAATCCAACTGATAAAAACCCTGAAACATGTCAGGACAGGAAAGTAGAAATGTCAATCAACAACATCAATCTGTTAGATGACCGTTCCTATGGCAGCCCAGCACTAATGTTAAAACATCTCCTGACCATAAGGCTATAGTGCATAGTCTCTGTCACTCCCAGAACAAAACTGTCTGCGTCACATGATACAAGCCTCTGGGATCGTGCATGTGTACCCACCCCTCCTCCACACAGTTGCAGGGAAGACACAAAGGAGGATTACAAAAAAACAACAGGCTTTTCAGGTCTGGTGACATGTGGCACCTACTACAGTTACCAGTGACATAGGGATACAGTATTTATTGGAAAGTTTGGAGTTGGGAAGATATCCAATGTACAATGAAACTGTATCAGAGTGAGCCTGGAGCAAGAAGTGCTTTAGTTTACTCGGACAATGCATCTTTTTCATAAATCCCAATCTATGACTTTCCCGAGTTCGCTTTCCCAATCTCTTTTCATTTTAGCAAAAGTCAGTTTTGTAAATTGGAAAGTTAAGGAGTACATTTCTGAGATGAGGTCTTTCTGATTCGTGGAAATGTCCGAAATTGAGTCAGTAACTAAATTAGGAAAAGAGGAGAAGAACAAAGTATGCACCTCAAAGTATGGTAATAGATGCGATTTTTGTAGGTCACATTTTATTTTTTTTACAAAGTTCACTAAAGCTTCAGAAGGCCTTTCAGTGTAAAGAACAAAGAAATTGAATAAATTGAGCAACAGTTCAGCTCCTACTATCCTGTAGTTTTTATATATATATAATACCAGGGTTCAACAAAAAATGTAAAAGTGAAATAATAATTCACTTAAGCTGAGAAGTTAACAAAAATATTCCACTATTCCACAAGGATAGGTTGATACATTAACAAAAGCAGAAAGAAATAAAGCATTTGAAATGTATCCCACTCTTTCACAAAGAGGCATATTGAACTGCAACAGTTTGACTCACAGTACAGTTTACAGTTACACTGCGAATATAGTGCACTGGTTTCATGTACTGCCATATCCTGCTCTCTTACATTAAATATCTTTAATCCATTTGTTTACTCTGGTATCTCTCTCTGACCATGTAGTCATGCCTCCTCATTGCAAATTTCGGGCTCATTGTTTTTTGCAGGGAACTGGCTTATCTGCTGCTTAAAAGCTGAAAAAAAAAATTATGAAAGAGATTTTTTACATGTATATAAATAATTAAGTGGTGTTATCAATATTTGCAAAGTCTATGAGTCACCATACATTGGGTGATACAAAAAGGCTTACATTTAATTAAATTTAATATTTTGCTTAAAAATAGGTTGTCAATGCTCCAACAATATTGGTTGAATCACTACGTTGTTAATGCTAATCATAAGGCCTAAAGCTGTATATCTTTACCAGTTGCCACTTGTGTTCGTCCGCTTAAAAAATAACCTGTAAGCTTGGCACATTTGGCAGCACCCTCTTTTTTCAACTTAGCTTTTTCAGCCCCTTCTGTCCTCTTCCTCCCATCACCCTCCATCCTGACGCGTACTGTTATGGTAGGCCCGGCCCAGCTATCGGTAGCTTTTATCGGAAAACCTTTTGGAAAAAGACGGGCTATGGACTCACCCAACTAACTCTATTTGGGAAGGAAGAACCCCCTCCCATGGTACAACCCATGCAGAGGCGGAGGTGTCAGAATGCGGAACGTGTGTCGCCTATTTTTAGAGACTAACGTGACAAATGTCAACAAAACAAATCCTCGAGCGGCCCAAAGGTGAAGCGGCCCAGCGGGAAATCACCCGATAACCCACCCCAGGCCCGGCTAGGGGGTAGATAGAGATACATATTGTGGAGAGGGCTGTGGAGTCCAAAAGTCTAAATTAAGACCAGATTCTTGAAGTTATAATCTGATCTATTTTAGGCCCTGCAGTGGGTATGAGGCTGTCTTAAATCTATTGGACCCTCTGACACGTGACACCATTCTCTAACCCTTACCTAATGGCCTTTAAGCTGTCCTTGGATACTACTACCACCCATGCAAAGAGTAGATACTCAACTACTTACTCAGGCAGGCCTTAAATCTACATTTACTTATTCAAAATCAGCCCTGCGCTATTCTCAAATGAGTGAGACAGGCGCGCCTCCCAGAACCACTCCCCTCTTTACCTTCACCAGCACGCTCTATACAGCAAGTCATATTCACTGCAACATTGCCAGCTATCACTATAATTAGCTAACGGCATGCTAGCTAGTCAAATGTCCTCAGCTGACTCACCTTAGCAAACAACAAAGCACACACACTGTCCATCACCAGCTAATAGCGTGTTGTGTGTCTTAACCCCTAAGCTAGGGTGGCCCCCTCCAGTTCAGGTGACAAGGACCAGATTACTCAGCTTTCACCTTTATTTAAACAAACAGGGACAGACAATGTGTGTCACTCACTCTGTTGAGTAGATGGGGCTCCAGCCAGTAGCTGATAGGACACATTGAGAGGCAGGTAGTCCCCCCGTTCCACCCAGGACTCCTTACTAACCAACCTCTCCGTTTGCCAACTTAACTCATTTGGGATTGGTTCCTGTGGCCTTGCTGGGCCCTGCGAAAACAATCCCAGTGATTGGTTGATTGGAATATGCCTACGTAAAATGTTTTTTGTTATCAAAAATCACAGTTTACTACAGTTTTTCATACACATGTTTAAACAAAATGAAACATTTGTGCTTTGTAAAGAATTTGTTTGTTTGTTGTGAAAGCAGTTGGTTTAAAATGCCAGTTAAGAGTGTTTTAAGCAGACGTAATGTCGCTCCACCCAGCATAACATTGGTATGAGGTGATCACTTTTCGGAGATTGTACTTCTTCTCAGATGAAGTGTTTAAAAGGAGGAGGACATTTGTGGAAATAATAATAAAACAGATTAATGTGAGTGAACAAAGAAAGCATCTGACTCTTTGTTAATATTTTTCTTAGAGATGGTGGAAAACAGAGTAAAAGAGAAGAGAAAGATACAATCAGCAAACAAACCTTTACATTGTGCGTGTGTGTGTGTGAGAGAGAGAGAGTGTGTGTGTCTCTCTGTGTGTACTCACAGCAATAAGGAAGTTCGAATGGCTAATGAAATATAATCCTCCGATGATGAGCAGCACTGCCAAAAAAACATTCTTCTTAGAATGTCGTCGCATTTCCTAACACACACACACACACACACACACACACACACACACACACACACGCACACACAGTTGTGTAACTCAGTCAGCACAAACAGTGAATAATTCATCAAATAGGTAATAAATGTTTCAGAATGCTAAGACACCGCAACAAGTTTGTGGATGGTGTGTTGAAAAGCTTTGCAGCAAAGGTGAGCTGATTGTCATTTAGAAAAATTAAAACATTCAATAGGCTACCAGTACCAATAACATGGGATACTAAAGGGATACTGATACCTTTAGTTCTACTTTGGTACCCCTGCTTCGCCACACCACGGAATAGGGTTGTGCAATTAATCAAATTGTTTGGTTAGGTTGGGCTCCTAACAACCACAAAAAGATCATTTTGCACATGTCTATTGACAAGTAAACTCTTATTTTGTCTTCAACGAGAAAAGTATTAAAGGCACACGTCACAGTTGGTGTTTTCACTGTTAATTTGATTTAACCATTTCTTAACAATATCTTTCCAATAGTCACCGACTAATCTTGTTAAATAATCAGGAGTTCCATATTGACCAAAATAAGTGTGAATATGAATGATTCTGAAATCAACAGGCCTGCACAGACTGAGAGTTGTAGCTGCTGGATCACTGGGCCAATCAAACATCACATGAGATTCAGATGGCAATTTCCCTTTTTCTAGATTTGGTACAAAAAGGTTTGAATGCAGCTTTCGTTTGAAAGGAGAAGTTTCTAGTGCAGTATACCAGTTTAATCCCATGGTGTGAAAATTGATGGTTATCACACAATGTACATTATTTGGCTTATCTGAGATATTGAAAGTGAATGCACCCAGGAGCTGACATTAGTTATTTAGTTTGTGTGTGTGTGTGTGTGTGTGTGTGTGTGTGTGTGTGTGTGTGTGTGTGTGTGTGTGTGTGTGTGTGTGTGTGTGTGTGTGTGTGTGTTTCAAAAAAGGAACATACAGGAGCAATCAATGTTCAGGACTTTTTTCTCTTCTAAAGAACCTGCTGCTTTCTCTCCTTCTAATACTTTTGTTCAAACAGGAGATGAACAGCTGTGTTTAATTTAAAAAAGGGAGACTTTGTACACATATTCCCGTTAAAAAACGGTGTCAAGTTTTAATCACAACAAAGAAGTTCCACCCAAAATAAATCTTCTGATTTCATTCATTCAAAAAGGTCATCGTTCCTAAAAATACTGACAAAAACTGTCATATTTTAAAGTGAAAATGTGATGTTGAACACCTTGGGGAACGGCCTCATATGGTATTTAAACAAGCTGCTCTCTGTGTTGCCTAAGGGCCGAATACTTGTACACGCTCATACTCACATTATGTACTAGATACTGTAGATATAGTGAAGTCTAGTATACTATAGTATAGTATGGGTCCAACAGAGTTGAGTTGACATCTGTATTTTAATTTTTGAAATACAATCAATCAGCATGCCTGCAAATGGTCCCATTAGAGTAAATGTACACCCTTATAATGTAATCCCAGCATAGAGTTGAGTTTTTATTTTTAAACTCAGTATTAGAGATCATCTGTCAGAGGCAACTAACTAAAATATTGTTATTATTACTATTTCTGTCCAACTATGCGTGTTTCTTTCTTCTCTAGCTTCCCTGGGATTATGGCTCTGTTGCCAAAACATAATCTTAAATAGATAAGAGGGCGTTTGAATTTAAAAAGGGGAATAACTGGTTAAACAGTGAACAAACGGAATTGAATGGAGGGGCTTAGAGTTATATTTAGCTACGGTTCCTAGACGTAGTGGGGGGTGCGGAGGGTGTGGCAGCTTTACTTCCCTTTACTAAACTAAATAATCTCAAACCAGATAATTTGAGCCCTGGATAGTTTGTCTCGTCAACTTCCTTCCATGATAAGCTTTTCTTAGGCTTAATGAGATTTTCCAAGAACACTGTCTTTGTTTTGTCCAGTACATTGAGGCTTCTGCTGAGAACAATAATTACTGTTACCTCTAAACTCTCCGTGTAAGGAGAGTTTTAAACAGCAAATCCATTCAGTATATAGACACTAAAGCTAACGTTGCCATAATAAAACTGTAGCTAGTCCACAGTGACGTCTTTCAGCGAGAGATAACAACACATTTATTTAATAATACTACCTTTGCTAGTTTCGTGAAAGATAACGGTACACAAAGTTATCAACTTGGTTATTACGGAGAACCAATATCCATATGCTATTAATATTAATTATAATAAGTATTACAGTAAACGTTAGGTAATTACAGGCTACTAAAGTTATCTAACGTAAGTGATTTTGTCATAATGAAGCACGGTTACGACTGCTGTCTTAACTTAACCGTGGTTTGTTAAATGCGAACCAAACTAACAGTTTGTTATTAGTAGCTAGATACTAGTTAACGTTTCGTTACACGTTACCGTTTAGGACCAAAAGCACCGTGGCTACCGATATAGTATGAAACATAGTGACGTTAATAACGGAGTAGTATGGCCATACAATTCATAATGACTAGCTACATAGACAGATATAACGTAGGTCACGTCACACCTCCGAGCAAAAGTAACCAAATAAAAAACTAAGTTGGTTAAATGTCTGGTACGTCACGTCGTTAGAGAAACTTAAGTCCCACTCACCTCCCTCAGCCGGCTCGCTTCAGCCCGGCGTCTGGCCGTGGCAGTCCGCGGGTCACAGGCTACTCATTGAATGTGCTTACTGTCTATAAGGCACGGAATAACATTAAAAAAAGGCATGACCGGAAAGAAAAAGATGACGTTGACAGTGACATTACCGGCTAGATTTACCACATCCTCTCCGTGGTAAATCGTGCTGGATCTTCTTATGGTGTCTGCACGCCGAAGGCGCGTGAACACACGCCACCAGGTGGCCGGGGCTTTTTAAACGAAGCAGGTGTGTCGTCGATGTTGAATGCTTTCCAACCGCCTGAGAAACCAACCTAGTCATGGCAAGGATGAGTGGCACGTAACAACGGACCTATGACTTAATAAAATAGACAAACACTCATAAAAATGCAGGAAGAATCCAAATGTTTTATTAATTTTAAGTCAGTTCATGAGTTTGTATTTGCGTTTACCTTCGGGCTACTGTGATCATGACAGCCTCTACACAAAAATCTGTCAAATACATTAAAGGGTAAAACCAGACATCTGGGAGCCTCTGCCAACAGCTCACTGTGGTAAAAAATAAATTCCACTATAAGTTGCAGGGCTCTTGTTCAGCTCTACTGAATATGTAAAGTGGTTTCTTCCATCGGGGTGTTTGTCTGTAAACATTATCTTTACCTCAGTCCCATACTAGGAAACAAGAGAAGCTGAATATGTTTCAGTGAGTGACCCCACCCGGCCAAACGCGTACCTAACCCAAACTATTCTTTAATCCACTTGCTGTGACTGTGAGAAAACAACAAACTGAAGAGATTAATGGCCTTCAGCTGAAGTTAACCAACTGACTGTGGTCTTGATAAATCACGTTTTACTCCAGTAAAGACTCCCCTATTGCGTCATTTGTTTCAGCCGATGTTTAAAATGTGCAAGGTAAAAAGCAAAAGTGGTTTTAAAGTCCTGAAGTCCAATTTATACATGACAATTCAGCGTTAAACGGAAGCCTTTGCAAAGTGAGGGCGTATTCACCATTGCTAGGGGCTATTTTACAGTTATGGTCAGGGAACGAATGTGCTAATTAAGCATCTTCTTAAAGAAACAGTAAGTGTAAGTGTAAGTGCGTGTGTGTGTGTGTGTGTGTGTGTGTGTTTGTTGCATATTTAATCCCTCTCTGAGGACAATGTGTGCAGTACAGTCGTAAGGATGGAGAGAAACCCCTTGAGAGCTCTGTCATCTCTTGGTTGCTGCTTAAGAGTCACTTTTATAATCATCTTCTCTCCATATTTCGTCACAGACTCTCTCCCGCTCCGCCCGTCAGCTGTGGCTTCCTCTACCGGTTTCACCTGCTCCTCTTCCCTGCCCTTCACCACGTCTCCATCACCATCACCCACGCCTTCGTTTACCCCTCCTACCCTCTGATCAGCCTCTCCAGTGTACAGCAGCTCCCCGACTATGAGCGTGCCGCGGGGTGTGTCGCCACAGTGTGCATGCTGGGTGTGTGTGTACAGGTAGACTCTCCAGGGAAGTGTGTGTGCTGGCGTGAAGGCCATTGTCTGGATGTTGACCAGCTGCATCGCAGCCTGAAGGCTTTGTGGTGAACAGTGAGGTATCGCAGGGCATAGGATGTGTTCTTCCAAGCACAAAGAATCCTCCTTTTCTTCCAGTTTGTCAGCACCTAGCGGCAACAAAACCAGGAGCAAAGTCAGACAAAATCAAGTAGAAGTATAGACTGGCATTAACAGAAAATATTCAAACAGTACATGTACTTTAGTACCAATCTCACACCAGTGTTACAGTTTTAACTGAAGGCCTGTTTGCTCCTGTCAACAACTATTCCCAACCCTGGAGGGGGAAGATTTCGGAGAGAGACAATCCCCTTCCATGTAATCACCTTGCTCTGCATGCAAAGGCTGTCGCTGCAGCCAAAGACGCTCAAACTCCTCCGGGCTGAGAGTCGGCGACAGGGACAAACTGAGGAGGCCTGCAACCGTCGAAGCCAAGACATCAGCAGAGGAGTCTGGAGAAGACACGGAAGAAAGGAGAGGAGGAACGGGAGGATGCAGGGAGGGAGGAAAGGAAAGAAGGGGACAAAAGAAAGAGAGGATAAGAATGCAGCAGCAGGGAGCCAAATGGTGGACAGAGAGAAGGATATGGTTGAAGTGGGAGGGGGATAGGGAGTTAGGAGCAGTGCCAGAGGAAGAGATTTGTGGTTATAAATGGCACTGCATTCCCAGAAAAGGACATTAACCTTGGGGGAAAAACACTTTCTCAGCCCAAGTAGACCAAAATACCACAACTGTGTATTGTAACCCTGTCATTTCCTATAATAATAATAATAATAATAATGATGATTATGATGATGAGGGATGCAAGCTCTGATTGATTGATCCTACATCTGGTGTGACAGTGGGCAGCAGGTTCACATACATGTGTGAAAAAAACAGAATGTGAATATAAGTACAATAAGCAGAAATTCTGTGATGGACATTCTGGAAAATGATTGCTTTTTTTACTACTTCTACAGGTATATTTGGATGCTCACATTTGTGTACTTTTATTTGAATACAGTTTTGAATGTAGGACTTTAACTTGTAACAGAGGATTACCACACTGTGGGTTTAGTACTTTAGTAATGAGTTCTTTTTATTCCCTACTGCAACCGGCCAATCAACAGTGCCACCCCAGAGCCGTTCTGCTAGTGTAGTTAATAAATAAATAAATAAATAAAATAAATGGATTTTAGGGGCATGAAATAGCTCTCTCGGTTGAGTGTGCGCCCAATGTACAAAGGCTCATACCACAGTGGCCGTGGGGTCGATCCTGACCTGCGGCCCTTTGCTACATGTCACTCCCTCGACTGTCCTGTCTTAAATGTCCTGTAAAATAAAGGCCTAAAAATGCACCAAATACATATATATTCTTAAAAATACATAGATTGAAATCGTCAGCAACATTTCAATGAGATACCTAAAGAGTCTGCTCCTCCTATTCCCTCAGCTCTGCTTATTGTAAAGCCGGCTTTATATGCAAACCAACCTGAATAGTTGCATTCTGTGTTCCACCTTCAAATGCAAAGACACAGACACTTGTTTTGCTTATTTAAAAAAGGGGCGTTTGCATCATCCTGGAGGCCACATTCATCCAGACACCAGCTGCTCCACAAGTGCTCAGAAACATCCCACACCTATGCTGCAGTGCCTGCGGGACATGCTCGCGCCTTTCGGTTAAGCTGACCTGTCATGACACATTTTGTCACAAAGGATAATGTTGCTGAGTGACATGCTGGTTTAAAAAGGCTAGAAAAATCAGACCAGGAAACAGAAAATGTTCGCTAGGGCGCTACAATATATTCTTCCTTTTGGTTTATCTGTAATTGTATTTTTGCAACAAAAAATACATAAATATAACATCCTTTTCATAGAAGGATCGCTGGAGGACGGAAGTAGAGCAGATTTTTTACGGGTGTGGTTGGTGAGCCCCAGGCGGTGTCTTAGACCTCGAAACAGCCTAGTTGCACACTTCAAAACACACTTATTCCCTGTTGTCTCAGCAAAAATGAAAACCAGCAGCTGAATGGACGAACGTGTCACCTGGGTCCGGTTTCCCCAGAAATTAAAAGCCAGACTGTCATGGTGGCTCATTCAGAATAAAATCTCATATTTTACTATATTTTACGCACAGAAACGTTTTTTTGAAAACATTTTAGGGAAGAAATAGGCCGTGCAGTTGCTGAATGGGTCTCATTTCAGATGAGGACAGTTTAAAAGATTTTGAGAGACACTTGTCTCGCTCATCCGGTTTCTCGTTTCCAGGATTAGCACTCCACCAATCAGATTGGTCCTTTGAGTCCAACTGAGTCAGGTCGGCAAAAATGAAGGCAGACGGCCCCTCCGGACCACACCAAACAGACCTTGCCAGACTGTCCTATGGCTGATTATCGGGTTGGTGTGTCCCGGCCATTAGAGATGGGGTGAGAAGCTCAGGCCTCCGTGAGGAGACGCTGCTCGGGTATCTGGTAAGGTTGCCCCCCCCGTTCCAGGCACGTCCAGCTGGGAGGAGGTCTCGACGTATTCAGATCCTTCACTTAACCCTCATGTTGACCCGTTTTCCTGTATCAATGTTCTTTTTAACTACCTTAAACATGATTGATTCTACATAACGCTCTACGGGGTGATTTTAATGGGTGATTTTGGGGCGTCTTATTCAATTTTAAAGCATTTGAAAAACAAATTGAAGTGGATTTGAACTAGTATTGATTAAAAGTTGACATATTCCAGGCTGATTATCCATCGACATACATTCCTTTCATTTTAGCCAAATTAATTCCTAATTTCTGCTTTTCTAACTCAAACCTTATAACGTATATTATATAACGATATAATTTCCTCACGTATTGACCATAAATCACAAAAATAACTGTAAAACTAAAGTGAATAAGTTAGTGTTATGTAGTGTTAAAAAAACTTCAAAAAAATGACAAACATTGAAAAAAAGCATCAAAAGTGTTGAAAACAAGGTACAGAAATGTAAAAAAAAAGTTAAAAACGTTGATAAAAAGCATCAACAAAATTGTTGATTTTTAATTTTGACGGAAAGACAACATGAGAGTTAAGTAAAAGTGCTAATACCACACTGTACAAATGCTCAATACAAGTAAAAGTCGTGCCTTGAACATGTTTCTTATGTAAAAGGATGTTAGCGTAATCAGGAATGTGTACTTAAAGTATTAAAGGTAAAAGTAATCTATGTGGTAAAATCCTACATTACAACATACATTTTAGAAAAAGGAAACAATCCAAACAGTTCTGGGTTTAATCGGCTTATCATAGCAGCCGTACAAGTAGGTCTGTATGTTGTTGAGTAGCTTAATTTATAATACTGTGTTTTGTGTGCAGAAATGTTGATTTGTAAAGTAACTAAAGCTGTCTGAGTAATGTAGTGGAGTAAAAAGTACTGTACTTCTCTCTGAAATGTAGTGGAGTAGAGGTAGAAAGTGAAGAAGAGACTCACGTAAAGTACAAGTAGCTGAAATCTGTACTTGAAGCAAAGGTGCAGGGCTCTAGAGAAATATTTGAATGTCTTCACCCACCTGAAAGAAGCGTCTCTGTTTGCCCACAGTCCAGTGAGTCTGAGAGGTCAGTGTTAGGCTTGGGGTCAAAGGTCACGTGCTCAGGGCTTCCTCTGCTGGCTGACTCTGTCTCCACGCCGCTCTGCCTCAGAGGCTCCAGAGTGTTAAAGCTGCATGCCCACTGGCTGATGGGCTCCGCGGGGCGGCCAATCAGAACACCCAGGGAAGGGTCTGACCTCCGACCCTGGAGGACCTTTCGTGTCTCTTCTACCCCACAATGCAACAGGCGGTAGTAGAGAAGCGCCTGGTCACGCACGCACATGTCCGTCTCCTCCTCTGGAAAACACAAGAGTATTAAGATGTCATGTCTTTTTCTCATACACGACGCACACGCACACGCGCACACACACACACACACACACACACATACACACACACACACACACACACACACACACACA
>NC_048413.1:26040838-26045517 GCF_013103735.1 Etheostoma cragini | reverse complement strand
CCCCCCCCGAACTCTACATCTGAAATTTTACTCAACTTCAGCCGATCGTCAGCATTTATGCACTTGTGTCGTGCACGGCCCACTAACCAAGGAAGAAGAAAAGTCTTTGCCTCTCGGCTCAGAGATCTAGTCAGTCTGATTAAAAAACAGCTTCAATTATAGTAACGCGCCGTGGTAACGGCGTTATTAAGATGGGTGCTGAAAGTGCTGAAAAAAGTAACGCCGTTAGTAATGCCGTTTTTTTTTAACGCCGTTATTCCCATCACCGGCTAACACTAATATATATATATATATATATATATATATATATTCAAATTCAAATTCTTCCAAAAATGTGTTAAGAGGAAGGCAATACATTCAGCACTTTTATTAGGCCCCGTGTAGTTGCATATATATATCTGTGTGTGTGTGTGTGAGTGTGTGTGTGTGTCTGTGTGTGTTTTGGTGAAAACCACTGAATTAAAAAAAACTTCACAGGACACGTTCAAATTGGGCAGAGCTATGCCGGCAGATGCCTGAGGTCCCCAAACTAACACAGGAACAACCACACTGAGTCGGGTTGAGGCACCAGCTGCCATTCGTTTCCTTCTATTAGTGAGAAATCCATCGTAAAGAGTAATTTACCACACCTGGAGTCAATTGTACATTTATTATAAAAGGCCAACCTGTTATTTTGACAAAAACTCCAGTCACACACAGACTGAGGAAAGCTTTGGTGTGTTTTCTATATGCAAATAGGAAGCAAAACAGACTTCCATGCTTGTACTTCCATTACTATGTAATCCTTTGACACACCTTGGTCTGGTCTGGTTTCCCTTAGTTTTGACTATGAAAATGTGCCACAAAGGTCATGGTTAAACTAAACTAAATGAGAGTTGTGTTTCAGTGTCTACAAACAGAAGCAAGGCTAGTGTTTGATTGGTTCAATTAATAACATAAAAAAGTATAACCACAAATTATCTTTTCTTTATTATACATGTAATCCTATACCAAGCTGCCATGCAGTGTATGAAGTAATCATAACTAGCCCCACCTTATTAGCTGCAACATTAAAGTGATTAACACCCTAATGCTTCAATAATTATAATCTAATAATCTAATATGTATTATTCTAAAATTCTGTATTAAGAGCAGATATTTTGTATTTACGGTTGTAGGCAGGTACATGCAGAGATTTCGCCGTAGCCTATGTAAGTGGCCTTAAGTTTATACTTGTGCATTGGTGTGTGTGGGTGTGTGTGTGTGTGTGTGTGTGTGTGTGGTAGAGCGAGTGAGAGAGTGAGGGTGATTAGCTTCGGAGTGAGTACCCACTCTAGAGTCATCATAAGAGAAACAAATATATATATATATATACACAATGAGAACTTCTACTAGTTTTAAGTACATTTTGCTGAAAATACTTTTACCAAGTAGTATTTTGATTGCAGGAATGTATTTATTCCAGCACCATTTGCTTTCTCAGTGCCATTTTGTCTTAGTGTTTACAATCCTCATAGAGAAGTTTATTTGCATGTGTGTATTTATGTGTCTATGTATATGTCTGTTCATGGTATCAAAATGTTTAAGTTTACCTTGTTCAGCCTGTCTTTTTCTGTGTGCATACTTTGAGAGCAGCAAAAAGGCAGAATCAAGCTCCCTGCATGTGTTCACATTTACGTCATTAAAGCGGATTGTAATTCAGATTCAGAATTGTAATTGTAAAGGAGTTCTTTTTTTCACCAGAGTGAAGAATGTGACTGGTGTGACATGCTAACGACCAAGCAGTATGTGGACAGTGCAGCGGCTCTGGTCTGACCTGGCTGTCCTGCAGCGTCTCCTCGCAGCCCTCGAGAGCCAAACATACCGTGTCGCTACATTGAGGACACACCCAGACCAGGTCTCGCATCGTCTGCACCACCGCTGCGTGTAGTGGAGGAGACTCAGAGTGAGAGGGATGTATGTGGAAAAACAGGTGCAAACTGAATGAAATTTAATTTCTTTCTGACAGTTTGAAAGAAATGCAGCTGAACACTGGCTTCAGTACATGTCTGCAAAGTGTTCCATCAGAAAAACCAGTTTTTACCAGAAGTGATGTTCTCCTGTTTGAGCCCGAGCAGCCCAGTAAGGATCTCCAGACATTGGTCGCTGTAGCTCCGTCCAATACGACCTGCACCCAACCCACACAGGAGAACACACACGAGACTTTAATTGTAGAAAGTCTATTACTCACACTACTTGGTGATATGGTATGAAAAATGTTATTGCTATAGCACTCTAAACATAACACATATTCATATTCTGCCTTAAAACCCCGATGTTTTAAGAACCCCAAAGACTTGTTCGACTTTCAAATTAAAACTGCAAGCGCTGATGAACTAACCCTCCCTGCACGTCGGGGGCAATAGCGGAAAGCCGGTTGCTGGTAACACTTCCTGTTTCCTTTATGTGGCGCTAGAGAACACACTATGATTTCTGTCACTTAAATGTGCACTATAAGTTCCTGCATGGTCACTTCTGTTGACGTTCCAAGTAAATACCAAACAAAACAGAGAAAGCTCGCCCCTCCCCCCATGTTTCTGTAACTGTCATTAACCCCCACCACCAACCCCCAACCATCTCTTTGGTGATTGGCTGGAACCTGGTTTGTTGTTTTGTGGTGCACAGCCTGTGCCCCTAGTGTTTGTTTGACGTTCATGACCTCTGTGTTGTCTCCCAAGACCGGGCTTTTTCACGGTGTATTCAGGGGGCAGGCAGCTAGCGGATCAAGGCGAGATGTCTATGATTTGAGCCAAAAATTAAATCAAACTGAAACCATGCAGGAACTCCTAGTGCACCTTTAAGGCTGACTTCCTGTTTTCAGTAACCGTGAGTCAATAAGGATGTCTCCAGACCTGGACCCTTATCGTGCATCAGTCAGACTGATCCACTTAAAGTGAAGTTACAAGAGCCCTGTATCCCTTCAATCCTTTCTATCTCAGTGTTAATAATAATATTGCTTGTTTGTGTGTTTACGGTATTTCTCTTGCTCATTGACACTGTAAACTGGGGCAACCTCAGTGTCCGACGAATTGAAATAAAAAGGTAATTGATTGATTGATACAGAATATGCAAATTTACCGCCTCGCTACGTCAATACTGTTTCCTCGAAAAAATAAAAACTTTGCAATTTGGTCTCATGACAGCCTTGACATTGCTGACCCAATTTTAGAAGGATCCCCAAAAAATACTCAAAGGAGCTTTTTTAAGTTCCATACTTGTTAAGGGCTTAAAATGGCATGTTTTCACATGACATCATTGTTCGAGCTATTGACTATCCATTTGCAATCGAAATTACCACACTGTGTCACTCTGATGGTGCTGATTATTTTCCTCATCACCCTCTAGTTATGGTTCAACATGTGTTTAATGACAATGAAGTTGACATTTGCATAAAAGGGAAATAAAGTGAGACGGGACAAGCACCATTTGGGGGCCATATTGCCGCAGAAACCTGTAGTCTGACTAATAATCTGCCTGAGTTATACCGCTTTTAAACACAGAATGATAAAGATGAGTCATCCTGTTAGTGTAAACAAATCAGGATATTACATCAGAAGTTACTGCGAGCTAGAAGACAAAACAGGATATGAAAAAGTGACTGTGTGGAAGTGTTTGTCTTGCAAACAAGACAACTGTGCCATGATGTTATGACCCGTGTGTGTGTGTGTGTGTGTGTGTGTGTTTACCTATAGCTGAGATCGCAGCCTGGGCAGTGTCAGAGTTGACATCAGTGCAGTATCCTTTCAGCTCATCCAGAATCATTGCTACATTCTCATCATTCACCAGCTCCACCAGCACCTGCAAACACAACAGTACTGCCTTTAAAATTATTAACGTAGCTTCTGGCAGTAAAGGGTAGAAACTGTGTGGATATCACTGCATGGTAAAGGGGCACCAGCCATTTAGAATTGCACTACAGTTCCAGTTAGGAAAACGTCATTGCTGAACAAATGGCTGATGGGACGTACAGGAGCACCCCTGAATATACATTTGTGAGTGTGGTTTCTGGAAAGGGTAAAAAAAAAAAAAACAGTCATAAAAGGTCGCTAAATTAAAACTATTCCTGGATTGAATATTGCTGTAGAGACAGAGAGCATTTAAGTCCCGCCCCCAAAGCCATCTGCTAGCAAACAGAAACATGCCTAAAAGCTGCTGTGAGGTGATCACTGGCTCCTATATTTCTATTTTTTATTTAAGTATTTATATCATGGGTAAAATGTGTATTTCTTAGAGTGTTTATCGTATGGGTAATGTGTATGTGGTCATGAGTGAGCAGTGTGGGTGTGAGGTGTGTGTGTTAATTGTCTGTTCGCCATTATTTGAGCTGACCGAATATTATAGTATTTCATATAATGCTCATTTTCAGGTTCATAGTTATATTTAGACGTTTTATCAGAAAAGGTTTACATGGTTTAATTAAAAAAACACCATATTTTTGTTGTGTTGTGCATTGCTCTAGCTCCTCTTTTCACCCTGTGTGTTGAGCTCTCTGTTTTAGCTACAGAGTGAGGCATCTCACTTCTGTTCCATCTTTATTGGGAGTCACACATGCGCAGTAGCTAGGTAAGGACTACTAGCCAGTCAGAAGCAGAGTATGAGGGCGTGCCGGGCGTGTCGAGCATTATAACGTGTGTTACAAGGTGATGCACGTTTGTCACGGA
>NC_048413.1:26037093-26040738 GCF_013103735.1 Etheostoma cragini | reverse complement strand
GATTTTGTGTAAAGCACTTTGAATTGCCCTGTTGCTGAAATGTGCTATACAAATAAAGCTGCCTTGCCTTGCCTAAAGGCTGGACTACAATAAAGCTGTTGGGAGCAGTTTGTGAACAGTATTTTTTGTTGGAGATGGTAAGTCTCTTTGGAGGGGGGGGGGGGACTTTGGGCTTTTTCACTTTGTAAACCTATAACATGCGCAAAAAAATACATAACAATATAGGAAAGGGAAAAAAGCAAAACGCATAATATGAGCACTTAAAAGCCAATGTTACAACAAAAAAGGGCTCATTTGAAGTGTTTGCAGCTGGGTAAATAAAGTGTCTACTTCAGCAGCCCAGGGTTTCACTGTCAGAACAAAATCATGGAAACATAGAGCTGTTGGGCCGGGCGACCTCTGGCTCACTCAGTAAGAGCACGCGCCCCATGAAGGCCCCATGGAGGTCGAATCCGACCTGCGGCCCTTTGCTGCGTGTCATCCCCCCGTCTCTCTCCCACCTTTCATTTCCACCCACTGTCACGATCTAATTAATGGAAAAAAATGCTCCAAAATATACTATTTAAAAAGGAAAAGAGCTGTTGGGCAGGTTGTTCTGTTTCAGCTCGTGGGAGACTGTACTTGTTGCTCACTAAGCAACACGATGACAGAGAGGTGCCGATAATGGCTCTCTGGATTTGTTGTGTGAGCCTCCTCTTCAGGTGCAGCAGCAGCGTGTTTGACAGCTCTGGCGAAAGTTATGTTCGAGTTGTTGCTTTCATCCAGCTTTTCTAATTTGATGATTCACATAAAAAGCATTCGGATCGAGACATGCAGTTATAATAGTAGTGTTTATCTTTTCAGGAATAGCTCAAGACCATGGGAAGCTACGTTAATTACCAGTCTCGAACCACATCTTTGGTACATTAGGTCGGCCTACACAACCGTTCAGAACAAGGTATTTAAATGAATCTATGTGCAGCAGAGCGAGAGGTGGAACATGGTTTTAGCAAACTATTTGAAGATTAAGTGACACTCTCTTTTCAATGGTCAGCCATTAACTAACGAAATGAATTTAGGTCTAGTTAAAAGCCAAACACAACAGCGCCGCTCTGTGGCTGGAAATGATCAGGAATAGACAAACAAAATCATTAATCGCAATTATTTGTATGACAGTTCATTATAAAAAATGTCATGACCGTGACAGCCCTACCTGTGAGGTACATTCTGTCTGAAACCTAGCTTCCCTCTGTTTAAAGCTTTTTAGTAGCATTTTAAATGAGGATGTGGTTACATACAGTCTGGTAAACAGGGAAATAGGCCTGCACGATTAATCGTTACAAAAACGCGATCTCAATTCCCCTACAATTTACAATATCATTTTTAAATAACTTTGATTTAACAAGCAGACTGCATCACAAACGCTTCTACTTTCTGCTGTGAGTTTTAAACATAGACTGTATAAAACAGGTTTTAATGCTCTCCCTTCTCTTCATTGGAGCATCTTTGTTTACAGGCCTGTGCTGATGAGCAATGTGCTGTAGGTGTCATAGGTGCCTGGGTCTGGGTCTGGGTCTGGGTCTGTCCCAGGTTTCTGCCTAAAAGGAAGTTTTTCCTCGCCACTGTCGCACTGTTGCTTGCTCTGGAGGAAACTACTAGAACTGTTAGGTCCTGGTAAATTCTGGAGTGTGGTCTAGACCTACTCTATCTGTAAAGAGTTTCTATAAAGTATATTATAAATAAAATTGCATTGAAATTGAATTGAATAATAAAATCTATGTGTGGTACTGCCAATTATTTTTTTTATAGAGAGAATCGTAATATCAATTCTAAGCAAAATAATTGTGATTCATATTTTTCCCCAAATTGTGCAGGCCTGCTTTTAACTGTAGTTTCAGTCTGTCAACATAACCTGTTTTTGTTGTTGTTGTTTTTTACAAAATTACTGTAGTGATGAGAGTAGAAAAACAACAACACATAAGCAAGACAACAAGAACTTGAGTGTAGAAAAGCACCATTCTGTCAAACAGGACAATCACCTGCATTTTCCTTTGCTTGATATAGGCCGGCTCAGCATAACCACAGAAGAAGCGTTTGTAGTGCGCCCCCATCAGGCCAGGCAGAGAACGCAGCAGCAACTAGAGAGAGACAAAGACACCATCTTATTCCTCAAAATGTATTCACACGTCCATCTGACAAGAGATTTACACTGACAAAGAAACAAATGGACTCGTGGGAAAAATATTTGATAGAGGGAATGAACCCACACACACACACACAGACACACACACACACAGAAAAAAAACATCAAAACTTTAAAAAAAAAACATCAAAAAGTAATTAAAAAAAATGAAAATAATGTAAAACTTTGAAAAAACAACATCGACAAAAGCATCGGTTAAAAGTCATAAAAAGGGTTGAAAACTAAAATATATCAAAATAGACAGAAACATTAAAAGCATCTAAAATGTAAAAAAAGGCCTAAAACCTGGACAAAAGCACAACTCTAACAACTCAATTCTTGATTGGCCAACAGCACATTCAAATCAAGCGTTCTCCAATTGGGGCAAGAGAAAAATGTATTACAATTTATTTATGATACATAAATGCCAGAATGGGCAAGTGGGGTGTTGTATTTACTTGCCCAAAGTGGCGTTTTACTTGCCCCGGACCATTGGGCAACCCTTAGTGTTGAACTCTGCTTTTATTTAACCCGAATCACTCACACCGACCTGTATGTGGCAGAGGGCGGTGAACCTCATCTCCGTGGATACGCTGCCGCAGGTGGCCAGCAGGGGTGCGCGTACTCGCTCCAGTGCCGCCAGATTGACAGCGGGCAGGCCGGAGCAGAGCCCGAGGAAGAGGCTGAGGGTGGCCGCCATGACTGGGGGGTGGGGGCTGACCAGGGACGCGTCCAGCAGGGACAGGATGTCAAACAGCTCGTCCTCCGACTGAGGGTGGTAGCGCTGGAGGATCCTCAGCACCTCACACTGACCCCAAACGTCAGATTCCTTCAACCTGGGAACACACGCACACACACGCACACACACACGCACGCACACACACACGCACGCACACAAATGAATAGGCTTCCTAATACAAAGTATTTTTAGAATTTGGATTGGGCCTTACCAAAAAAAAAAAATCTTCACGATATAAGGAAAATATGCGATAACGTTGAATATCGCAATAACGATGCTACTTATAATAAATAATAAGATAAATAATTAATAAATTAAATTAACAGATATTGTTATTGTGCTCAGTTCTGCTGCTTTCAGTATTCTGCTAAAATACAACACACTGCCTATTGAATTTAAAATAAATCAAAGGAAACAAAACTGAACATTAAATTAAATGAAATTGAGTGCCGCCATGCATCCTTTCTCACAAATTCCACGCTGTCCAGACCAATAACTCTACTTAAAGAGACTTTGTTCTTTGAACCGTTTTCATTCGGTGATGTGGTTCTCTGATGCTCTAACCTAGGGTTTCTCAAATAGGGGGTACACGTACCCCTGGGGGTACTTTGGAGTACTGCAGGGGGTACGGGATCTTTTTGCAAAATGTTCAATGAAAAATATGTCATGCATAATTACGAAAATAATACTACTATAATAATGAATGAATTATTGATGGATAATTGATGGATTCTTAATGTTTAAA
>NC_048413.1:26014155-26036993 GCF_013103735.1 Etheostoma cragini | reverse complement strand
ATGTATATATATGTATATTGTATATATATACTAAGTGTCTGAAACCATATTTAGGCAAGTACACGTCAAACATAACTGAACTGTTGGTAGAGGTGCGACGGTTGATCTTTGCACTCATGACATTGTCCGACTCACAATGGTTCATTTTCGTTTTAAAGTGATTAAAATCAATGCAGCAGAACCAGAGACATATTATCTTTTTATTCAAGATATTCTCCTTCTTTCTGGTGACTACATTATAGGGCTGGACAAATAATGGAAAATGTATCGACATCGAAATTTTGAAGCTGCTCGACGTATTTTTTTCCACGACGATAACTTCGACAATTTTTATAAAACTGAAATGTGACATTTTAATTTAAATTTTATACATTTTCACTAAATAGCCATAACATTTGCCGCATTGCGTTGGCAAATAGACACAGAGGCTACGTTGGAGAGAGAGTTTTTTCCTTAGGTTTTTTAATTAGATTTAAGTAAGTTTTCCACTTTTCAGTAACATATACTGTATATGGGCTAACTAGTGTTAGCAAGCAAGCTCTTACACTAGTCAGTCTCTAACATAGTAGCTCCGTAAACCTGTTGCTCTTATATAATAGATATAATACTCCAAACGCACCTTTATATGTCGCCTCTTTACACTTTTCTCCCCGTTTTCATAACCTCTCTCTCTCTCTCTCTCTCTCTCTCACACACACTCTCACTCTCTCACACACTCACTCTCTCTTACTCTCTCACTCTCTCACACTCTCACTTTCACTCCCTCTCACTCACACTCACTCTCTCTTTTCTCTTACTCTCTCACACTCTCACTCTCAGACTCTCACTCACTCTCTCTTACTCTCTCTCTCTCTCTCTCTCTCTCTCTCTCACTCACACACACTCTCACTCTCTCACACTCTCACTCTCTTGTCGAAAACCAAGCTGTTGCCCCTAGAGGCCGGAAGAACTTCCGTGGTGTAAACTGGTTGCCGTGTTTTTGTGTTGCACTTGTTTTCGGGGTTTGTGAGCTAATGAAGCTCGTTCTTGATTTGCTTGTGTCTTGTCTATTTGCGTGTGTTTCTTTGCTGTGTGTTTGCCCTTGTCGCCCACTGTTCTGTCTGACGGGTAAGACAGACAAAACAAAACAACTAGAAGGTCCTCCATCCACCACACCTATCTCAGAGTTGGGTTGGAGATTGTGTAGTTTGGTCCAGCCGAGTACAGCCACTCGTCGTACACAAGCTGCTCTGTCCTTCAGTCCTGCTGTCAGAGGCTGCTCCACGTACTCCACCAGACTGGGTAACCTGGGACGGGAACACACAGTTAAAATAACCAAACCAGTCCAGCAGTCACAAGGTGGATGTGAAGGTTTGTACCGAGTGTGGAAGGGATTTTACATTAGCCCTAAACATTATCTGTATTATTTTATAATAAATGCACAATATTGCATCATTTTATAATAAACCCTGTACGCAGTTCTGTCAGATTCCCTTCCAGACTGTGGAACCATTGGCGAACATGTCTGTTTATTAGTCTCTGAACATTGTGGAAGGCTCTGTATTTTGTATTTTGGGGTTTATGTGTGTTTTTTTGTGATATGGATCCCCCTGGGTCTGAAATAAAGTTTATATCCAATGCAGATGTTCAGGGCTAATGTAAAATCACTTCCATACTGTATCCAAAGGTTGCTGTTTTTGCAATATATAAAAGTAAACATGATTTGAGATTATTGCTGCACAATTAATCGCAATTATATCGAAATCGCAACACATGGACTAATGCAATATCCAAATCGAGGGGGGTACACTTCTGAATTACGTATTGTGCTGCTCCAGCCTACAACTTGTATCCTACAGATTAAAGAAAGAAAATCTTTGTTTTGTATGTACAGATCCTTGAAAAAAACAAAAAAACAATCACATTATAATTATTTAATTTATTTTTTATTTTAACAGTTTTCTAGGAAAATAAGAGTAATGATACCAATGCCTGTGGTCATGAAGGCGGGGTCATGACAGAAAGAGCCAGATCCAGGGTACAAGCGGCTAAAATGGGTTTCCTCAGGAGGGTGGGGGGGCTGGCGTCTCCCTTAGAGATCGGGTGGGAAGCTCAGTCCTCCGAGAGGAGCTCGGAGTAGAGCCGCTGCTCCTTCACGTAGAAAGGAGCCAGTTGAGGTGGTTCGGGGATCTGGTAAGGATGCCTCCTGGGGGGCTACCTAGGGAGGTGGTCCAGGCATGTCCAGCTGGGAGGAGGCCTCGGGGAAGACCCAGGACTAGGTGGAGGGACGTCCAGCTGGGAGGAGGCCTCGGGGAAGACCCAGGACTAGGTGGAGGGACGTCCATCTAGGAGGAGGCCTCAGGGAAGACCCAGGACTAGGTGGAGGGATTATATCTCCAACCTGGCCTGGGAACACCTCGGGATCCCCCAGCCAGAGCTGGTTAATGTGGTTCTGGAAAGGGAAGTTTGGGGTCCCTGCTGGAGCTGCTGCCCCCGCGACCCAAAACCGGATGAAGATGGATGGACGAAATAAAATTCCCTCCAATATCGTGGATTATATACGCATATACGCAATCGTGATATCAATCAAAATAAGCACATTTAGATAATTTCCTCACATCGTGCGGCCGTATTTGAGATGTATTTTTAAGTTTACTTTTCAAAAGGCAAACAAAGAAATTAAACAGGAGTGTATTTTTATTGTTGATAAATGTAAAATGTAAATTTTGAAATGGGAAACTCTGTTGATTTTTAAGAAAATGGTCTGTAATGCTATTTTTTTAGGTTTGAAAATGGGGTTCATTTCCTTGTGTCTTTACTAATATCTTGTTTTTGTCTGTTTTGTATTCATTTCGAGGTGGGTGAATTTAATGAATAAGAACATAGGAGATAGGCATATATAGTCTGACCCTTTCAGTCACGGTTTACTTTTTAGTTTACTTTGTGATACTGTATGTATACAATTGGTGTTTTTGTTACTACTACTCCTACTACTACTAGGTTGATGTGTGGAGCACTTCACCTGAGGTTGGTCATGTTCCTCAGGGCCAGGCTGCGGACCATGGGGTTCGGATCCTGACAGTCTTTCCTCAGCGTGTTGATGACCAGCAGAGACAGCTCGGGGTTTAAAGTGGCATAGGAACACAGGAAGACGTAGATCAGTTTCTTCTGGACTACGTCTACTGTGGCACATGCTTTTACCATCTCACTGAACAGGGCGGATACATCCACGCCCTGGGACATCGCCCTGAGAGAGAGAGAGGGAGACAGAGAGAACAATGTCATCTGGAAGTCAAGATCTTATTATCTTTATGAAAAGAGGAGAGGAAGCAGCCTGATCTAATAACATAGATTAAGAGTCTATATTGGTGGATGGTGCATGCAGTACATTATCATGTATATCAGCATGGTTTGGTAATCTCTGCTCAGCTAACATCTAAACTTGATTGTCTGGTGCAGTTTGCCATGAAGGTAACGGGGAGGACTGTAAACCCCTCTTCCCTCAGCCACTCTACGAGCAGTCTGTACGCAGACAGCCACAGAGAGTTTAGTCCTCCACCCCAGGGATGATGAGCTCCTACCATCCAGGAAGAAGATACACAGTCCCCAAATGCAGACTAAACCGGTTTAAAAACTCATTTGGGCCTACATCAATCAATCTGTTAAACTGTAATGCTTCTGGAGGCCGATGGGTTGTGTGATACTATCACGGTGTTCTGTTTGTGCAGCCAGTGGCTCTCATGGATTCATTTCACACTTTGCTTACGTGTGGATTACTGATGTTTTCATTCTTCTATGTGTATGTGTTGACTGTTTAACTGGTCCTATTTATTAATCTGTGTCCTTTTGTTTCTATTTATTGATCTTCATTGTTATTTCAAGAGCAGCTAAAGTTGCAGGGGGGGGCTGAAGTATTTCAGATCCTTTACTTAAGTAAAAAAGTACTTTTAATACACTGTAAAAATACTCAATACTTAAATAAACTTACTTAAGTAAAAGTCCTGCATTAAAAATG
Organism: Etheostoma cragini; assembly: GCF_013103735.1. Lineage (NCBI taxonomy): Eukaryota > Metazoa > Chordata > Actinopteri > Perciformes > Percidae > Etheostoma > Etheostoma cragini. The sequence continues at coordinate 26,032,999 of NC_048413.1, read as the reverse complement.
TTACTTAACCCTTGTCTTGTGTGTTGTCTTTCCGTCGACCTGCAACTTTCTCAACATTTGTCCCTTTTTTGTTCTTTTTCACCCTTTTTACAATCTTTTTTTTTCCAGACCTTTTGTCCATTTTTTCAATGTTCTTGTATAATTTTTTTTCTTCTTCAAAATGTTATGAAATTGAATAAAACACCCAAATTCAAGGAAAGTAGTGAACTAATAATTTATTTCACGGAACCATCCATGTTATTTATTATTTATTTTTTTACAATGTGGTTGAAAGAAACTTACTTACATAACGTAAAGTATTAAAAGTAGCCTACTCACATTTTAGAAACAGGAAACGATCCAAACAACTAATCAACTAAGTGATTAACGGATATTTGTGACAGCTGTACATATATTGTAGGGTAGTTTAATTCATAATAGAGATCGTACAATATCATTTTTTTGCTTCTCGATACCGATTCTGATACCTGAACTTGCGTGTCGGCCGATACCGAGTACCGATCCGATACCAGGGTGTTATATATTTTAACAACTGTATACTAGCCTGCTATCCCTGTATAAATGGGACATGATTTCTGATTTCTGATGATTGTTGCTCAGCCTGGCTTAGGTTAAACTTTTTGTGAAACATGAACAAACACAAACAATGAAAGCCACAGAATATTCTTTCATCATCCAGTTGGACAGTCAGTTATAAAAAAAAAAACATTAATAAACTACTTTAACATATATTTTCTTTAGGGCTTTATAGATAGATAGATAGATAGATAGATAGATGTTTATTGATCCCAAGAAAAATGGGAAATTCCTGTGTTACAGCAGAAAAATCAGTCACAAAGCACAAAATATAAATATAAATGAATTACTAGGAAAAATATACATACATACAATGTACATGAATAATAATACGAATAAAGTAAAAAGACAAATATATTTGAATATGTAGATAGATAGATAGATAGATATTTATTGATCCCCAAAAAATGGGAAATTCCAGTTTAGTACAGGATGGGGGAACAAAAATGTGCGACAGCTTAAATAATATGCTAAAATGTAAAAACGTATGCAACATGTAAATAAACCAAATGTGCAGGTTGCATTAGTGCAGTAGTGTGGTGTCCAAAGTCTCATCTAGCACCCACAGATGACATGTTAAAAAGTGTTATTGCTTGTGGTATGAATGATTATATATACCTTTATGAGGTATCGGATCGGTGCATAAACTCCAGTACTTCCCGATACCAGCGTAGTATCGGAGGCAATACCGATACTGGAACATCTCTAATTTAAATTAAAACAAAATATATGTTTTACTACATATGTTTTGCGTGCAAAAGTAACTGTCAGATTAATGTAGTGGACAAAAAGTAGAATATGTATCTCTAAATGTAGTTGTCTAGAAGTAGAAAGTTGCCTGAAAAGAAAAGACTTAAGTAAAGTACATTTACTTCAAAGTTGTACTTAAGTATAGTACTCGACTAAATGTACTTAGTTACATTCCACCACTGCTCTAGATTGAGTGTCACAGTGTCAGTCTGGGCCCAAAAGGACATATTTGGCTGTTATTTTGTGTATTTTTACCCCTAATAGATGAACCTGAGCATGCAGATAACCACAGAGGAAGACCATGGTTACCTGATGACTTTGAGGACGGTGTTCCTGTAGCGCAGCGGGTCGGACTGGACGTTGGGGTTGGACAGAGCTCTCCTCAGCTCCCTCACCGTGTCCTCGTGACCCAGATACGGCATGGTGGCGAGACACAGCACGCGCCTGCTCACTTTAAAATATTACTCGCGACACTGTGCCATTGTTAACACATCGACTTGTTCATTTTTTTTTTTTTTCATTAAACACTCCAAATGGGAGGTTTCATTCCTGCTACTCGATGACTCGATTGTTTACACCGTGCTCACTTCCGCAGTTCTTCTTCTGTTTTCTTTATTATTGTATGCTGCTCTCTGCTGGTCGGAGTAGGAATAACATGCTGCCATCTAACACACCACGGTTTATAGCTATGGTCCAGGCAAAGTAACTCATTTTGGAGCCAAAAATATAAGTAATTGTAAAAGAAAATACCATATTTTCACCATAGATCATTTCTATAAGGTGTCCAGAACAACATACCAAATGTCCTAAGAAATCCTAGATGAGGAAATATGTTTAATTCTCATCATTCACAAGATGTGTGCCAGTAAGTACAGACAACAACACACCTCAATGGGGCTATTTGTTTCCTTTACTCCTATCAAAATAAAACTATATACAATGAATGTATCCATGAAAACTAAAGAAAAAAAAAAGGACTATACGTTTCTTTGTTTCTGTCAAACTTAAAAGTTTTTACTTGTTGGTTCATGTGTGTTTGTGTTATGTGGTGAATGTGAAAATGATCTGCTAGCTCCTCTGTCAGCTCTAGCCACTCAAAAGAAATAAGAGAAATCCGGCCAATCACAAAAGCTGGTCAGTCTGACGTCATGTTGCCTAATCCAATCAGAGTCAAGCAGCTTAGTTGATTGAATATTAATGAGAACTGGCACAAATCCAGCTGCAGGCTTTCTATACAACGCTAGAATGACTTAAAAACAAGGTAACCAAGGCCTTTTTTCCACAGAGAATGTTACAGAGTCCATGATAGAACATCTGGATATCTTACTGGGACTCTTACACAGAAGCATTAATGTTATTGGTTACACTTGCTCTGCTGTGGGGCAAATCACAATGTCTGCCGTTAAATTGTTTTGTCTGGGTGACAATAAAAGTAATCAAACAAAATATAATATTTTTGTGTTTTTTAGGCAGGCTCCAACATATAATGGCCATTTGTTCACACTATTTTCACATAACACCAAACAGTGGTCAGTGTGAGTTGATGATTATGGTTTATTGATTGTGAAAAGCAGAAAATCTACAAACACAGACAGCTTCAGGCCTCCAGCAGTCTTAGTCCGACCCCAATCCAAAGACAAACATCCACTCCACCTGCCCCCGTTGCCTGGGGTTTAAAGGCAGAGCTTCATTAAAAGGAAAGGTGGGAGGGACTTGTTGCTGGACAGCCAATCAGCTGACAGACAGACATTCTGGACCCCACCCAGCTGGTCCAAAGGAAGCTGCTCAAGCCTTCCTCTGAGCCGCATGGGCAGAGCCAGGTGCCAGGACCGAAAAACCGTTTCCACATGATACATTCACCAACATCGACATCATCCACTTCCAAACGGAAAAAACACCAAAAAACCCCATTCCACTTCCACACAGCAAAGCACCCCAGCCGAATGATAAAATCCTCAAACACACGCACATTTACACTCAATTTTCCTTACTTACTGTCAAGAATTGGAATGTTTTCTCTTTAGAATTGAAAGTCCTTTTTACATTCAGATAAATTATATAAATCAATTGTCTATATGGCAAAAGGCAAAAAGGAAAGGCAGGGAATGCAGATCTAATTAGGAATAATCAGGGAAGTACAGTATAGTACTTACAGTCAAAGAATTGATGGCAATATACCACTGTTGGTTTATAAAGCACTGAATGGCATTCCTGATCTTCATCTTCAGCTACATTGTGACCGTCTGGGACAGGTCTGCTTTTTGTCTCCTGTGTCCAAACTAAGCATGAAGAAGCAGGGTTTAGTTCTTTTGCACAACATACATTTTGTTCTATTTTAGCTTGCCTTTATTTTCTACACTCTAGAACTGGTTTACTTTTGTAGTGCACTTCTTTTGGACTTTGTCTCATTGTTTTGGTGTTTTTACATACAGCTCTTTGAATTGCCTTGTTAGTAAAATGTGCTATATAAATACACTCGCCTTACCCTGAATTTACATTTAATTCCAAGATGGTGAAAGGTAGGCCTCCTTTCAGCAGCTCTTTCCAGAGATGGATAAATAAAAGTGGATGCTGTCCACCCCCCCTCCCGCTGGAAAAGATGACATTCATCTGTGTGCTCTCAGCATTTTGACTGAAAAGGGAGAGTAGATGGACAGCACCACACACTCTACACATGCACACCTGCGCACACACACACACTTCACTACCCACTCTACACCACACCCACCCACAGCCCCACACACACACACACACACACACACACACACACACACACACACACGCGACCAGTGTCAGAGGGGCAACAGTGTCTATGACAATTTGGGGCTAGGAGCAGGGCTGGCGGAGTTGTTGTCCTGATTCGCTGCCTGGGTTCCTCGCGGTGGAACCTCGATGATACGTGGCTTGTCAATGATTCGAGCGCGGCGGTCGCCTTTTTCTACGATTCCGATAATCCACGCTCCGCCCGCCGCCCCCTGGCCTCCAGCTCCGGAGCCCTGGCTCTTCATCTCCGAGCAAAATTTGGCTGCCTGCTCTCTGGGCAGACACATCAGCAGCCCACCTGGCGGGAAGGAGAGGAAGATGGACTTTAGGTCAACATCCAATAGTTACACTACCGGTTAAAAGTTCGGGCTCACTTAGAATTTTCCATTGCACTCCATTATAGACAAAATACCAGCTGAGATCAGTTGCATTGCATTTTAACCATGGAAGCAGGTTTCAGATTACATTATGTGCTTACATAATTGAAAAAGAGTTCTCCAATGTTTTCTCAGTTAGTTTTTTAAAATAAAATCTGATTAACAGAATGAGCCTTTGGAACAGTGGATGAATGGTGGCTGATAATGGGCAACGTGGATATTGCATTAAAGATCCGCACCCCACTCAGATCAGCTGGTATTCTGTCTATAAGGGAGTGGAATGGAAATTTCTAAGTGACCACAAACTTTTGACCAGTAGTCGATATTCTCAATCATCATTTAATCACACATAATTATGGCTAGACCCATGTTGCATTATCACCTTCTTTGGGGCTCTAAAGATCCCAAAAAGCAGAATACTTTGATTTTGGATGATATTACTTTCAATCCTAAAATCTGTTGGCAACCACACCTTACGGCATGTTTCCAAACTGCATTCTAGGGCTACCAAATACAGCGAGTAGGGACATGGTTGGAACCGTGGTTGTCCCGGGCCTTTCTGTGTGGCGTTTGCATGTTCCCCCCGTGTCGGCGTTGGGTTTCCATACCACTAAAAACAAGTTCCCCTCCCCCTCTACCAAGCTGATGTGTGGTGAGTGTCTGGCGCCGTAAGGCTACCGTTTATCACCCAGGTGGGTGCTACACATGGTGGTGTTAGAGCGTAGTTCTCCCCCCTGAAGCGCTTTGAGTGTCTATGATAAAGCGCTATATCAATGTAATAAGTCATCATTAATTACTAATTAAAAGCAAATATTTGAAGCTTCTGATCGGCATTCAGCAGGTCAGGGCCAGACCTCGGTATAGCACAGTGGGATTACGCATGGCCGCTCTATTTCTACCTCCATTAAATGCCATGAATGATACCAGGCTGCTGCAGTAAAACCCCACAGGTCTCTACACATCAGACTGCTTGGCTAGAACGTCCTCAGCTGGGATGGACCAAATAGCGCTGCAGAAATTTGCCAGCAGCTTGCAGACATTTAGCGGCTTAATAAAACTGACAAAAAACATTATAAATTTCAGCCTGCACGTCCATTTTTTTAGGGTGCACTTTATAAAAAAATTTGAGGATTCAGATATTACAGTATTGAAGGAAAAACAAAACAAATATGGCTATCCCAAAATTGAAAATCTAATACCTACCCAACAAATGGATCTCCAAACAGTTACTCTAAAAAGAAATCCTCCTGTTAAGCCAGATTCTTTCCAACTCCGGGTGAGACAACACACATCCAGTATGTCACAAGAGTAATATCCCATGTCATAGAATACTCAGGTCCAGCCCTACCGCGTTTATTCACAGATACACAGACAGGAAAACCTTTATTGTTGGGTAATATCAGTTTTCATACCAGACGTCTCTGCTGACTTGCCCTGCAGCAGGCTGAACGCGTTCCCACAGGCTTTACTGATGGCGGCCATCTTGGCTATGATTGGTAGGTTGTGGATGACGAAGGCCACCTCGTTTCGTTGCTGTGCTGCCAGGTTGTTGGCGTGTCCCAACAACCCAAAACCAGTCACGTCTGTTGCGGCGTGAGCCTGGAACTTGTGCATTAAGCCTGCCGCTGGACACAGAAATCAACTCCATGAACTTTAAATCACAACTACAGAAAGTCACAGAAAGATATCTACTTTAACTGGGCCAAGAGCATCTAAAGAGTAGGATAATTAATGTTTAATCAATGAGTCTTTACCCCCCCCCCCCCCCCACACACAAGTAAATTAAAGACCTTAAGGCTGAGGCTAAATTCAGACCAATGGGGTGTGTGTGTGTGTAAGAGAGAGAGAGAGAGAGAGAGAGAGAGAGAGAGAGAGAGAGAGAGAGAGAGACATTGTCTTTATTTTAATATTTTAAGGCACTTTGTGTTACATGGCTTTTGTATGAAAAGTGCTATACAAATAAAGAGAAGAAGTGTAGTTTTACCTGTGCGGTTTAGCGTTGCCATGGAGAACATGGCTTCCTGGTAGGCCTCTTTTACTTCCTCTTTGGTGACGACTAGCTTGATCTTGTTCCACCTTTCAGTCTGGTGAGATATAAAGGGGCACATAATGGCAGATGAACGTGCAAGCACAGAAACGATAATAATGTCAACAATAACAATAATAATGTTCATGTGGGCGGAGTCGAGTGGCCGACCTGATCAAGCCATTGATGAGCATTCACAGCCACCTGCGTCCCCAGAGGTTTAGTCAGAACCAAGACGTCCCCTGGAACAGCGCCATCCGGCCTGGAAAAACCAAAACAAACCACACGCAGTCAAAATCTGAATGTACAAGGGGGTGGGAGAGGGGGGTGTTTGATTGTGAGAGTAGATAGACGGGAAAGGTGGGAGAGAGATGGGCGGAAGACACGCAGCAAAGGGCTGCAGGTCGGACCCAAACTTTATGAGATGGAGCATATTATGCACTTAGGCTCCTGATGCCTTTTTGGGGTTTTTTTTAAGACTTTTGGGGGTTACTTTCTTGTGTTACTTATGTATAAAGAAAAACAAAGAGGTTGCAAAAACTTAACCACCAGAAAGTACATTGTTAAATAGAGTGAACAGGTTATCTTTGCTTTTAGGAAGCGAACAATTGGAGATAAATAGTTTTGAAAGGACAGCAATAACAGGGCTGATGAAATGCATTCTGGTAAATCTAAGAAACCTCTAACAGAAGTTGAACCACATGAGCCAAAGTGGGAACATATAAATGGGGATTTAACAGTTTAGCTGACTCACATGATGAACTCATTGGGCTGGCAGACAACTGAAGCTACTCCTCCTACGATGATCCAGGGGTTGATCACCGTCTGGCCACCCGTCACAGACGTCCCTCCTTCCTCTGCCGCGTCGCGAAACCCTTGAATGATCAACGGCATCACCCGCTCACGGTCCTGTGTCGTACATGCACATACAGAAGGATAACGAATCATAAAAGAGGACCTTACCTGACCTTAAGAAATCAACGTATGTGTGTAAAATCCTCAAGTCAAAATGATATACTGCATTAATTGTAACACGCACACATTAGTAGTAGAGGATACACAACAGTGACATCAATAAATAAAAGCAAGTCAACTCAACATCTTGGCTTCCACCCAGGAACACGCATAACACTACCTTGTCATTCATCTTCTGGCTGACGCTCAGTAGCATCAGCATGTTGTCGCACTCCGTGATGCCCATAGCGTAGAGATCACTGAGGACGTTGGCACACGCTATCCTACCCTGAGAGACAGACAGAGAGCATGACAGAGAGAGGGAGAGAGAGAGAGAGAGCACAAACTAGTCAATTACATGGATTAGACTATTATTGCATTATTTAGGTGAGAGTGTTTAGTGAAAAGCCTTCGCTACCTATCCAAAACACAGTTTATCAACTTTTAATGAATCAGTTTTACTTGTGAAACACAAAGCAGGCTACCTCGGCCCCGGCACTGGTAATCCTCCTCAGTAGTGGAGGGGTATAAACAGGCAGCAGGGTGACATACTGTACAGATCCACACTGGACGTAATCACTGAAGTTACAGTTGCGTCTGCATGTGGATCAATTTTGGAAATAAGTTATATGGGAATAGGGAGTTGGCGAAAACAGCCTCGATCCTAAATGTCCCACTATGGTCCCAATCTTGCACCTGATGCAAGGTTCTTAGCCATTTTAAGACCATCCTGGGACCACGTCATTACAAGAGCAAATGCACCTGCGGCCATCTGTGCATCCATGGGCGTGCTGGTCTTACAGGGAGGTGGGTTCAGGTGAATTCTGGGCGTATTGCTATCTTGCGACAGCAGAAATTGAGCACGCCATTAACCAACGAAAACCTGGTCTAAAGTCAATAACGCAGCATTTCATTGTTATTTTAACAGCAAATTAGTGAAATGCGCCATAGGCTTATGCACAGCGTGCACACTATGCAGGGATGACGGTGCAAATCCGCCATCATTAGAGCAATGCGCTAAGGTACAAAAGCATCTGGCTTTTAAGGGAAATACGAGATGACACTTTGATTGGTTTATTGCATGTTATGCACAAAACACAGCTATGATTAATAAAGCCACTAATTGACACTAATTGGTCTTGTTTTCTGTTACAGGTCTTTCTGATTATCAGATGGAAAACTCCACAGTTTCAGAAACATATAAAAGTTACATATAGTAATTTTGAGCTGGACACTCTTGTTAGCTCATGATTTGATTGAGTATTATTTATTTGTTGTGTGTTTTCTGTGTTTATTTTTGTGTTTTAAGTGTTTATTTCTTGTATCTTGGCATCAGTAAAAATGAGGAAGACCAGATTCAAAGTTTTCTGAGATTTGAAACACCTTTCAGAAACCCACCATCATGTAAGGATCCTCCACCAGAGGGTAGAAGAAGTCTGTGGTCTGGACCAGGGAGAGCCCTCCATGCCTCAGGGGAATCACACAGCAGTCCATCCCTACCCCTGGAAACACACAACAGTGGGGAAGGAAAGAAACTTCAATGTTTTGTAATAAAATACAATAGCCTTGTAATAAGTATTAACTTACCCCAAGCGTTCAGTTTTTAGTTAAGAGTGTAAATACTACTTTAAAAGCTTGTTTGTTTGTGTGTCTGTGTGCTTATGGCGCTGTTGTTTATTATACTGTAGGTACTATTTATTACAGGACTGTTACACAACATTGCATTACAATGCATGAACAGTAACGTTGCAGGGGTTTCTAAGTTTGTGGTGCTTCAGTGTAACGACATACAATGCTTTCCACATTCTGTTGCTTCACCCTTAAAAAGCAGTACACGTTAAGTAACTTAACTACATAACTTCCACTCAGCATTGCGCAACACCTATACTAGAAGAAATATTTGACTAAAAGCATGAACTTTGCACTCAACAAATCAAAATATTTCTGCTGAATCATGCTTACGTATGGTAATTTGGCTACTCGCGGAATTTGAACACTGTTTCAGCTAACGATAAGGCTTTCTTTATCATGTTAAAGTTACATGCATTACCGATGTAACATAGTGATCACTTACGACTATTAGTAGTTGATAAATGTTAACTAGTTCGATAGCGGATGAACTATTAAAACCAAACTGATTTTATTCGCCTGTAACGTTAGCTGTCTATCTGTCAAACGAGTTGCCATAAGTTATGCCAATGAGTTAACACCAACACAAGCTAGCCTTGTTAGCATCAGCTATGCTAGATAGCCGACGTTACCCAACAGGATTTCTGACTACATGAACGGAACATGGAAGCTAGCTAGCTAGACCTGCTAACTACAAATATGTGTCTTACCGAGGCGGGGGCCGGGCAACTGTTGGCCGAACTCCAGTGCTTGGTCATCGGCCTTCCCTGTCCCGTCGGCCCGGTCCGTCTCCAGTCCCGCCAGGAGTTTGAGCAGAGCCTCCTGCGGGACCTTGCAGCCTCATCCTTTCAGGTCCGAAAATGCCGTGAGACGGAACCCGCGCTCCAGGCCGTGGTCCTCGGGTTTGAAAGGCTTGTATCCGGGGGGGAAACATCCTTCGGGTCCTCCAGCCTCGGCCGCGGGAGGCGGGGAAGTTGAGCCTGACATGCCTGTCTGAGAACGACTACAAAGACGCACCGCCAGTCGCGCACATCGGCAAAAAAAAGACGCAGGGATGAATGGAGCGTGCGTCCGGCGAGCGCTGCTTGAGACAAGAGACGACTGTAAAATAAAAGCCTGCCGATGCGACTTCCGGTCCGAACTTTCGCAGTAAAATTTCACAGTGTGCAAAACATATGCTAAATTTAAGAGTCATTAACCACACACGTATCCAAATCCCTTTAACATTGGCATTGGATTGCAACAATGTTAGAAAAAGGTAATTTAAACATGTATATGTTTATTTGGCATATTTGTTTTGTCATATGTGCTCGTGCTGTGTTCGCCAAGTGGCAGGACAGTCCTCAGCAGCCACAGTGAGTCCCCCCGCGGCTCAAATGTCAAACTCAAAATGTGCGCAGACGTCTTATTTTGAAGGCGGAGTCTACAATTTCCGGTCCCTTCTGTCGCTCGATGGGCTCAACGTTCAACTCGGTATCAAACATCGATCCATGCTGAGTATCTGCTAACTACACGGTTAAAATTAACTGGATCTGAACATTTCTCTGTAACCCATACATTTTTTGGAACTTCATGTTGAAATATATATATTTTCTCTAAATAAGGTCTTCTTCTGTAAGGAAATAATTAAAGTTACCATCCTACAGTGCCTTAATATGATAATGACATTACTAAGAAGTTACGTGTTTTCAGGAAATGTGTGTGTATTTAAGGAAAAGGTGTAACTGTGCTCATATCAAATGTGTGTGAGTATGCTTGAGTAGATAATCAATGATGCTATGTAGTATAATATATAGTACTGTAACTGAATTAGATAAAGACAAAGGTTCTAGATCATACCCTTACTGTTAACACATGATGAGCTGGGATTGACAGGTTACATCAGTATGGGACAGTGGAAAAGTAAAAATACCCAGAGACAGGATGAGAGACATAGATTGGGAAACAACTGTGATGAATGTGGTCATGTGAGAAGTTGTGTAAGAGTTACACTCTTCTTAAAAACCCACACCTCTTTTCATTGGCTTTTAACACCAGGTACATTGTGAAACCACAAAACAAAACAAACAATATATACACACTAATAGACACACACTATAAACGGAAACGACATAGCCAGGTTCAGGCAATGTGCAATGAAGAGTGCAATGTATGCAGAGGTAAATTAGAATTATTATAGTTATTATTTTAATTAGGGAGCATAGTGCAGAGGTTGCTGGAATAAATAGTATTATGTAGTTATATAAGTATTATATTACAATATGAACAGCTATGAAATAGAGAATGAGAATGATGAGTAAATAATAAGTGGAACCAGTAAACAGACTGATTAGAGACAGTGTTGCTGGGTTATTTCACAGGATTAAAACTGGGACTGTGAAAGAGGAGTCAGCTGTTCATCAGAGCGATGGCTTGTGGTAAGAAACTCATCCCGAGTCTGTTGCTTTCAGCCGTTTCCCGACTCTGGATGTGTAGAAGTCATGAATGGAGGGCAGGTTGGCACTGATGATCTTTTCTGCAGTCCTGTCAGTTGTATTCTGCTCCTGTTTAGGAAGAAAGGGGCCAGTCTACGGAGCCCCCAGGGTGAAGTAGGGTGGCCCACATCGGTGTGTCATGTAACCCTGTTGCTTTATTCCTTGTGTAAAAGAGGCTTTTATTACTTCAGCAATAATACACCACCTTAAATGAGAGAAATGTTTCTCTTCTGTCCCAACTGACAGATTGGACAGCGTCCCTTCCTTTTCTGCTAATGTCCAACTACAGTATTAAATATTACTATTTAACATTCAACAAACAAATACTACTTTTCATCAAATCGTTGTATATGGTCTGCAATCACGTCACACACTCTGGTCATTCATGCCCACACGACAAATCAAAGGATTAATGAATAACTGATTTATTTTGTAAATCTTTGACAGTTGGAAACAATACTCTTTGCACCCAATGATCTATAATTACAGACAATATTCACACAAACTGAAGGACCCTCAATGTGCTTACCTTCAGATTGATAAATAGCTAGGTGCTACAGGTAAAGATAAGACAGAATTAGGGGCACACAGAGCTATGCTGGATTAAGGGTCAGGTCTAGCATCAGAGATGGTGCAGACGATGGTGTACACAGGCACAGAACACAGAGAATGGCTACTTTTTTTCAATAAGAGTAAATCCATCTCTAATACATAATAATACGTGTTTGAGGTAATATAGACATCAACATTTATGACCAAAACATATTTGAATACTCTATGTTTTTTAAAGCTCACTAGGTTATTCACATCATTCTGTGTTCTCTCCTTTAAGGGAAAAGGACCCCCTTCTTACTTTTTTTCACCTTATGCATGTGTGGCTTCTAATGGGGAAGGTATGGAGAGGGGGAAGAGGGGAAATTAAAAATTAAAAAAAACAGGTGCCGGGAAAAAAATAACAAATGACGTGAAAAGGATGGGTTGCAGAATGGAAAAGCTACAGCAGAATTTGTTTTTTTTAGCACTTCTAGGAACATACCATGCTGATTATCTATCTATTCTTTTTTCCCCACTTGTACATAATGTCATCCGATTGCCACTTTTTGATTCCAACATATTACATTTTAAAAAAAGGGTACAAACCCCAGTATGCGTTCAGTTTGTGTATGTGTGTTGACATGGCAGAGAGAGAGTAAGGTGCAACAACCACACGTTCTTCCAGCCTGTGCCCAGAGGCTGGGAGTGGACACCAGGTACGTCAAAAACGTAAATACGCTGTACATATGTCAGTATGTATGTGCTGAACTATGATCCTGTTACTGTATACAGTCCATGACATGTATCTGCAGCGTGTCCATGTCTGGAGCCTGGTACTGACACTTAGGACAACATAAATCTGGCAGCTCCTCAGCTCCGATCGCCCCCTGATCACCGACTGGTATCAAACCCTGATTGCGGAACGAGGGGGCAGGGGGCACCGTGTTGAAAGCTGCACCGGGGAAAGAAAGCATGTTAAAACAACCTCTTACCAGAAATCTGAATCTTGTCAGTATCATCATTAAAGTTGCCCACTACTAAAGCCATTTTCCTGTTTATGCATTGGTTTCATAGATAAAGCTGAAATTAACCAAGCCAGCCTATATTCACATGTAAATAGGCAAAATAAGGGTTTATTTCCACCAAAACAGATGAAAATATTACTGTTAAAAGGTCCCATGGCATGAAAATTTCAATTTGTGAGATCTTTTAACAATAATATGAGTTCCCCCAGCCTGCCTATGGCCCCCCAGTGGCTAGAAATGGTGACAGGTATAAACCGAGCCCTGGGTATCCTGCTCTGCCTTTGAGAAAATGAAAGCTCAGATGGGCCGATCTGGAACCGTCCCCCTTATGAAAATGTAATTCTGCACCAAGGCTGAATTTTGGGAAAGAGACTTCAGATATGGTATTAGATGACCACTAAGGTCTATATAACAGCATCCAAAAAGCACCATGTCATGGGACCTTTAATGTAGTCTGGTGGGTTTGGCGATGGTGATTTTGAGGCGGTTTCATTTTAAACATAAAGGATCTCACTAACAAAAAGGTCTATCTATCTAGGGATCCAGATTGTAGTCAGACCCTTAGAATAAGAATCTGAGCATGTCAGCGACCAAACATCATTTTTTTAGTGGTCTCAAAAGTGTCGCCGCTGCTGACTGCAGCTGTCTTACCTAATACTGGACCAATTTTAAAGACTGTTGTTTACATCAGTCACAAAAAAACAAGAGAAAATAGGTTTGAGGTTGAAAAATACAGAAGTTACCCTGAAGTTAATTAGAGCATAGAGAAGTCTAAGAGATGGTGGATAAGATAACCTGTGACTTATAGTGAGAAAAAGAAGCAGCAGAAAGTCTTGATCCTTGTTTTTACCGTAGTGACAGTAAAAGCTTTGTCGAAATTATGATGATTAACTATATAATCTACTATCACAATATGTAAGTTTTCTAACATACTTCAAATACAAATGAGTATTACTTTACATCAATGTGCATATTTTTGTGCATTTGTGTGTTGGTTGTGATGTACCTTGTGGAGGGGGAATGTGTGGGGCTCGTGTTGGAAAGTCTTCCAGGTGTCTCAGCTTCATTTGCTCCATACTTGCGCTGAAAAAAAGAGGACAAAGAATACTCTAAAGTATCACTTTAAAAGATCTAGAAATATCAATATTTCTTATTACGCAGAGGAAAAAATCCTAGATACACCTCTGACTGCAGAAATGAGTGGTCAGTGATGACGATGTGCCAACAGCCCCGTCTTTAAAGACTGCAGCAAAGCTATAAAAAAGTCATGTTGAGATGCTGATGCAGCATTTGATTAGATGATGTATATACATGTACGCATGTCTAGCCCTGGATCAGAAATTACATGAACAAGAGTTTTGAAATTCCCTCAAAATAGCAGAGCTCACAGCCAGATAACCCGATCTATCACCTGTGTCCACATGATCTCATTCAGGACACAAATAACCATCAGAGTGAAAATGGAGGGTGGCCTCTAGCTCACCCAGTAAGAGCGTACGCCCCATGTAGGCTGAGACCTTTGCAGCGGCTTGGGGTCGAATCCGACCTGCGGCCCTTTGCTGCGTGTCATCCCCCCCGCTCTCCCCCTTTCCCGTCTATCCACTGTCCCTAATAAAAGGGAAAAGCCCCCCCCCCCCCCCCCCCCCCCCCCCCCCCCCAATTAAAACCAATGAAAATGGGTCTGCGTTGTGATTGAGCCCACTTTCAGATATAACTTTTAATTTACCGAGATGTGGCTTCCTGTTTGAGCCTGTCAATCTCAGTCAGGGCCTGAGTCAGCTGATCCTGCAGCTCCTCCTTCTTCTGGTTCAGCTTCTCTCGTGCTTCTCGCTCTGCGAGGAAATCGGCCTTGTAGATCTCAGCCTGAGCAAACACAAAGACATTGTGAGAGAGAGGGAGATATCACGTTATTCGATGTATTCGGCTAAATCTAAATACATAGTTAATTCAAGATCCAGGTGAAGAAATGGCTCATGACAATCAGAGCAGTCAACGTTACCATTGACATTGACAATTCTAGACCTGCTCTTGCTGCCCTCTGCTGGCTTTTTGTCTGTCTGTGTGTGTGTGGTTGTTTGTGTGTGTGTGTGTGTGTGTGTGTGTGTGTGTGTGTTTGTGTGCACAACTGTTCCGTGTTCGAAAGGGTCTAGCTTCCCTATCTTTACATGTTGGGTTGATTTTAGCCAGAGCAGCTTATGTCTCTGAAACTGGAAATTCACTTGTAAATGTATACAGTATTTACAGCATAAATGCCTTGTACTGTATAATAGAAATTGAAATAAACTTGTTTTTGATGGTTTTATTTTATAGGTTAGTTTCATTTAAGATTAAAAGCTTACTAAAAGACATCGAAACAATCCCTATGCGATAATAATAATACATTTCCCTTGGTGGTGCCTTTTAAGACACCCAAGGACACCTTACAAAACTTTAATAAAAGCATCAATACAAGCACAACAAATTTGTCATATCTCTGTAGCAGACAGGTAGCTGTTAAGTAATTAGCTTTCTAAACAGTGCTTATAGAGGCCCAAACAGACTACAGCAGTTAAAAACACCACAACACAGTGTCCTAACTGCACAGAGTTATAAACAGTGATGCAATACTTACCTTGAAAAAACAAAGAAATTACAAAGTCAGGGACTACATATCTTTAACCTGACCTGAATGTAACAATTGGGATGAACAGAGTGACTTGTGTGCAGATGGGCTCAACAGCACTGTGAGACCTGTGCATCTGTACCTGTGCAGTGAGGACCGGAACAGTCTCCAGGGAGCCTTTTTGTTGCTCCACCTCCTCCTTAAGTTTATCAATCAGATCCTGCTTCAGGGCCAGCGCTCTCTCTGCGTCCTCTAGTCGGCTGCACAGATCCCCCCCCTGGAAAACACACACACACACACACAGATCAACGTTAGGCCTGAATCCATAAGTAAAAGAGAAAACTTGTCAGGGTAAGGTAGGTGTTTAAACGTGTTTTTACCTCACTCTTCAGTTTAGAATCATAGTCTCTAAATAGACACGTGTAGGCATGCTGCAACTGTGTCAGTTTTTTCCTGAGTGGGGAAAAAAGGGAAAACAAAAAAAGATTTTATTGTATTGAATCTTAGATGTTGTGCTGGTCACAGCATTTATGAATTTTGACCAAAGCCCAGCAGAATTTATTACTACAGGGATGCAGTTAAAAGGTCCAATGTGTACGAATTTCTCCCATTCTGCCTAACATATTTCAAGATGGTGCATGAATATGGAACGTCTACCCTTGTTCATGCAAATGGAAATGCAATATTTCAAGCAAGTAGGAATACTTGTGGTGCTGGTAAATCTTCATAAAAAAGGAGAAGTTTGTGAACGGGCAACACAGATTTTGATAATGAACAACTAAACATGTTACACAGTGGACCTTTAACGTCACAAATGTAGAAAGAAACAATGCATTGTTGCAAACACACTGACGGTTTTTAATCTTGTGAGCAAAAGATAATGTAATTAAATTAAATTTCAATGTTAATGTCTTGTTTGTACAGGATTTAAAAATATACATTTTTATATACATGATGGTCCGTCCTGGTACTAAACAGTAGTTTCTATTATGCTCACTGAATGTTCATTACAATGTGACAGGACTACTGCACTCTTGTAATGGATGTGAAAGAAATTCCCTCTCGCTGAGAAAATCTTTCTAAATATTCTAACATGTTGAACCAACCTCTCCTCTGTGACGACATGTCTCTCCGTCTTCAGGGCCTGCTCCAGGCCCTGGGTCTGCAGCAGCAGCTTGTCCATGGCCACATGATGCTGCTTCCTCTGCTGCTCCAGCTCCCGCTCTGCCACCTGCAGGGCCTTCATTTTATTGCACAGCCTGCACACACACACACACACACACACACACATAGAGTAGGGATGAGCACATCAGCACACACACACATACACACCTATAGATGAAAGGTCTCTACATATTGTAAGTTAGAGGTGTCCTGTCAGAATGGTTGAGTCTTGCCTATTGTCGACTAATTGTGGAATTGTGTGGGCGGGGGCGATGGTCGGTTACGGATCACGGAAAGTGAAACTTCAGTCTGCCAGAGGGCGGTTGGATTTATTCACCCACTTTGAAAAGGTTTCTTAAAAGTTTCAAAGATAAGCAACGTGACAAAACATATTTAGAGCGTTGCAGGGAAAAGTTGCGGCGCCCACGAACATGGTGCACGGTTCGAGTGACTCAGAGTGACAGAGGGGAGCGAGCCTTGTTAAAACAAAGCAGTTAATCAGAGAAATGAAACATTTTTGATAACTTATTACTAGAAATGCAGCTGTGGCAAGCATCTCACTATCAATAACGCTATCAACGTTCATATTCAGACGCAGCAAATGTTATCCAGCAATGAAAAAGTCTGAAAGTCGGAAGTTTGGAGTGAAGTACAAAGAGTCATTGTGCTATAAAGATGATACACCGTCTCATCTCATTGTGAGAATCTTTGGTCTGAGCTGGGCTTTACGGCACTACAAAGATTCGACTTTGAGACTGGCAGTTGAATCAGGCTCTTTCCATCGAAGCATTAAATATTCGGGGTCATCCCTACTATTTGTATTCATGCTGACGTGACAGCTTACTTTTCTTCCAACGTTTTGCGTTCATGCTCGCTTTTATCCAGGCAGCTCTGTCTCTCATTCAGTTCTCCTAAAAGGGAAGTAGCTTGAGCTTTCAGAGCCTCACAGTCCTTGGCCAGCTGTAAAAAATACACACAAAAAAAGACAGTTTAAGTTGATATTTCAGGGCTGCTTACTTCAGTGCCACCATCTGTTACTTCAGTAGTTGGAGGTTTTGGACTCTTTGAACTAAGCTGCTGATACCTGTGCACAGTCCTTGTCCTTCTGTTTGAGCAGAGCTTCAGTTCTGTCCCGCTGAGCTGAACTCTTCTGCAAGAAGTCCAGCTTCTCCTCCAATTCACGATACCTAATTTCCAATATAAACACATGCACTATGTATTATTACAATATATAAAGTAGGGCTGAACGATTGATTGATAACGATTGATCAAAATCGCAATTATAAAGAGTTTTAAGCCAGTCACACCTTTGTTAATTCCTTATCTATCGGTTTTGACATTTGTAAGGGCCGATTTAAATATTCATTCATCAGAATAATTTATAATGACAAATAAATTATTCTGATGAATGAATATTTTAAAAATAAATTAAAAACGGGGTCAACCATGTTATGAGTGTTGTCGCTGCATAGTTTGTCCACCAGAAGGGGCTCTTTTTTTTGTTATTGTGTTTTTGTACAAAGCACTTTGAGTTTCATATCTTAAGTTTGTATTTTTATACATTGCATTTATCAGAATTTTAATATATTTGGATGTTCCTATTTTTGAATATACAGTATATCGGCCATTATATCGGAATGTCGAATTTTTAAATAACCAAATATTTGTATCGGTCTTAAAAATCCTTTATCGGTCAGGCTCTTGTATGTGTGTGTGTATATATATATATATATATATATACATATATATATATATACACACACACATATACAGTGGGTACGGAAAGTATTCAGACCCCTTTAAATTTTTCACTCTTTGTTTCGTGGCAGCCATTTTCCAAAAATCAAAAAAGTTCATTTTATTTCTCAGTAATGTACACTCAGCAACCCATGTTGGACAGAAAAAAACAGAAATGTAGAAATTTTTGCAAATTTATTAAAAAAGAAAAACTGAAATATCACATGGTCATA
>NC_048413.1:25995273-26014055 GCF_013103735.1 Etheostoma cragini | reverse complement strand
AAAGGCTGCAATGAAACAAAGAGTGAAAAATTTAAAGGGGTCTGAATACTTTCCGTACCCACTGTATATACATATATACACACACACACACACACACACACACACTTAAGCTAACGTTATGCTAGACTTAACGTTAGCTTAATTTCAGATCATATTTAAAATAAGGTTCAGTTATGTAGAGTAAAGTACTAATATAATATTTTAATGTTGGCTAAAATTATCCGTTTGTCAACATAAAACTAGGTAAGTTGACTTTTTTTATAAAAAATAAACCCTTTTTAGGGTTATGCTTGGTACAGTAGTGCCTTGTTAAATACAATGTAGACCACACATACAAGCCCTCAGTTACATTTATAGAACAGAAATATAATCTAATTCAGAATTGCAATATTGGTCTGAAATCATTCCACTCAACACTATTTAAAAAGATGTTCGGTCCAAATGAGTTTGCTTGTATGCTGTTAAAGGTTAAGCTAAAAAAAGGCAACTTTCAACACTTTAATGTGAAGACAATCTGCTAGTATTAAATTAAAATCATATCACATATTCTTGCAATGGTTTATATAACACATAACAGAAAAACACAAAATTCAAAATGATGCCTTATTTACACACAAACAAAACAAAAAAAACACATGGATGAAACAATCTGAGCACAAGAATATAGAGACAGGCAAGTGGCACCAGTAACAGGAAGACAGAACTGTAGAAAGAAGCCATGCACACAGTGAGAAAGAGAAAGCCACACAGAGCTGTGGGCTCACCTGCCCTGTGTGGCCTGAAGCTGCTCTGTGAGTTTAGCCAGGCTAGAGCTGGAAAGGGAACAGAAAGAGAGGAAGGAGGGGGAAAACATCTCAGAAATCGAGCCTTTTTTATTAAGCAGAAATGAAAAAAAGCATGCTGGTGTCCTTATGCCAGAGACCAGACTTGTCTGCAGACAGACGGAATAGTTAAGATTAATTCCACAGCACTCAATCCAAAAGCTGCTAATGACAACTAGTTAAACACAGAAAGCCAGTTTAGTGCCATTAGTTTCAAACAGTGCATTGAAGTATTTTGTACTAGGAGGGAAAATGTCCTACCAGTCCGAGGAGTGCTGTGCCTCAGAGCGATGTTGAACGACCTCCTCAGTAACATTGCTTGCCTGTAAAAATGTTTATACAAGTCTTTAAGATCACAGATAAGGCATCGGATTTTTAACATCAACATGTAACAAGGTACCCGCAGGGTAAACAGATTTTATCTGATTTAATTGTGTCGTGCTGTATTTATCTTATATTATCATTGGTTATGTACTGTAATTGTCTCATTTGTAATTGTCTGATTTTATATGCATCCTTCTAATCCTGAAATGTTTTAAGCCTGGTTAAACCATGTAAAGTACTTTGTAACTTAGTCTGGAAAATAATAATAAAATAATAGTAAGGCCTCATGCAAGAACCATTTAGACATTTCTTTTTTCCCTTCTAAAGATTATTTTTGGGCTTTTCCACCTTTTATGGACAGCATAGCTTGGTGAGAAAGGGGGGGGGGGGGGACATGCAGGAAATCATCACAGGTCAGACTCAAACCCTGGACCTCTGCGTTGAGACATAAGCCTCGGAGTATATATGTGCGCCTGCTCTATCCACTACCACCCTGGCCACAAACACATTTGTTTTTAAGTTGCACTTGCATGTGTGAATTGAGAAACCTTGTCAAATCCATTTTATAGCATTCAGAATGTTGTCTCTGACACTCACAAAATTTACGAGTGGTGCAGCCTATCTAATCCTGTGCTGCGTAGACGCTACTAACTGGTGAATTTATATTTAATAAACTGAAGAACCACTTTGCATCGAAACAGACAGCTAGCTTGGTTAGCCAGAACAGTGCCTGAGAAGTGTAACCCTCGCAGTGAGCAGCAACAGCTAATCCAGGAGGAAACCCACTTGTATTTACTTTGTTTGGACTGGAAGACAAGTGTTGAAATGGTTTACAATGCTTGCCCCGATATTCACCACTTGAATCATCAGTCATGAATTCCTACAATACAGGTGACAAGACCCAGGTTGAAAATTACCAGAATTCTCCTTTTAAAGGGTTTGTTGAATCTGACTTGAAAAGCTCTTAAGAGTAAAGCTCACATAAAATGGAAGAGAAAATGTTGCATGAGCCACCTCAAGCTTTTTCTTGACCTAAAATCCAGAAATCCACCTTTCTTGATCTCAGGTTTGTCTTTTGTAAAGTCTATCCTGCTCATCTGCAGTGCTACATCAGTGCACCGGTTTCTACACCGTGTTACCTGTGCCTGGGCCAGTTTGGCTCGTAGCTGGTCAATGCAGCGCCGCATTCGCTCTCTGTCTTTCTCTCCCTCTTCCCTCTCCTTTTCCAGCTCTTCATTCTTCATCCTCAGCTCTCTCATCCCTTCCTCCAGTTTCTCTTTGTGGCTCTTCAGCAACTGGAGGAACTCGTTGGCACCTTCCACTGGCTGCGGAGAGAGACACAAAAGTGAAAGAACCAAGGATGAATGGATGCACGGAGGGACGTGAAGACCGGAGAGAATTGGATAGAGACAGACCCTGTTCACCCTGGGCTAGAGGACTAACACCAAGCAAAAAGTAGAAATACACAAAGATGTGAGGGAACGCAAACAGAGTTTTACAAAAGGAGAGAGCGAGTGATTTAAAAAAAATAAAAAAAAAGGGATACATTGGTGGTTTTGAGCTGTGTGTAAATGCTGTGCTCCATTCAAAGTAAGAAGGTGTCTAACTATCATTCAATCCATGCTCCTGCTCGGAAATATGAGAAAAAAAACACGGATGACCTCAAGATTTATGTTGCCTAATGTAAGGCACAGCTGGCTGTAACATAGCTGGTGCTGGTTTATTATTAAACATGCTTTTAACGCTGCATGGTGATTAGTGCCAGGTTTGTGTATTTACAGTTCTAACGTCGCAGGCCATCCCATGTTATTTTTCCGAGTGGAAGTCAGGATGTCTAACCTCTGCCTGAATGCAATTGAAGTTAAGGTGGGGGGAAGCATTTAACTAGAGGTGGGACAGCCACAGGGTGTAAGGGTAGGGATCTGATTGCGGGTATGCGGGATGCAGTGAGCAGGCTCACCTGGCCATTTTCCCCGCCCATCATCTCCCCCCATACCTCTGAGACTGAGGTGGAGGGAGAGGGGAGGGTGCTACACACACTTGCATCATCCTAGACACACAGACATACCAGTTAAATAACAAAAATAAACAACACACATAAAACAAATACCACCCGGTATCCACAGTGTCGTGCATCTTACCAGGCTGCGAGGTGGCGTGGTCTGTGTGTGTTGATTCGACTCTTCAACTATCTTCTTCTCCCGCTGGTCTAATGTCTGAAACAAGTGGTTCAAACATCCACAGGAAACATTTAAAAAGCAGAACACCAATTCTTCAGCAGACACAGTTCTAATGTGGTTTCAAGTTGTTGCTCATGTGTGTGTGTGTTTTAGCGGCATACTACTACGGATACTATGGACTAAATAGACGTTTGCTCATTCAGAATGCTCACAGTAATGCTTTGTGGCTGAAAACTTAACGGCAACCTTCTGTCACCAGCCCTCTCAGTGAAAACCCTAATTTGACCATTGCTGCATTCACATCAACACAACATTATAAAATATAACAGTGGAAGCTATGTAATGGTGAAACTCTCCTTTGTTTGCAGCAGCAGACAATGCAAGAAACATTTCTGTGTAAACAGACAATAAAGTTTTATCTTCTCTGAACTCATTTTATATTAACCTGTGCGTATATATTATTATGTACAGTTTGTACTGTATTTATGTTGACACTGCACTACAATAAGGCATTTCTAGGCCTTTATTTGACAGGACAGTTGAAGATGTGAAAGGGAAGAGAGAGAGAGAGAGAGAGAGAGAGAGAGAGAGAGAGAGAGAGAGAGAGAGAGAGAGAGAGAGAGAGAGAGAGAGAGAGAGAGAGAGAGAGAATGACACGCAGCAAAGAGCCAGAGGTCGGAGTTGAACCCGGGCCCGCTGTGTTGAGGAATAAACTTGTAAATAAGGGCAACCGCTCTAACGACTGAGCTATCTAGGCCTCCATAATTGTACTTTTTAAAATAATAATTAATAATAATTTTTTTAGATGATTTTTGGTGTTTTACGCTTTTATTTAATAGGACAGCTAGGTAAGAAAGGGAAGAGAGAGGAAATCGTCACAGGACGGATTCGAACCCTTAACCTCTGTGTCAAGGAGTAAAACTTCTATATATGTGCGCCTGCTCTACCCACTGTTTAAACACTTGCTCTTTTTTACCTTGAATTTGACTGTGAGCAACTGCAACTTAGCAATTTCCCTAAGGAGATCAATAAAGTGTTTTGATTCTGATGTGTTAAAATGTAGCAACCCCGACTGTGTAAATATGAGGAAGCGGATGTGTGACTCTCAACTAGCTAACCTGTGGTCCGTCCAGGGGTCTGGTCTTCGCTGGGCGCCCCTGCAGGTCTTCAGTCTGGCTGGAGCTGCAGCAGTGGTTCGAGGAGGAGGCTGGTCCGTTTACCATGCCCTGTAAGGAGTGGTTTTCCTGGGCCAGCCTCTCCACCAGGGCCCTGGCCTCCTGGAAACGAATGCTGAGAAATTGTCGTTCCCCTCTCGTCTTCTGCTGCCATTCCTCCATCTCCTCGCAACGCTGACGTAAGGCTAGGTTGCTCCGCCGCAAGGCCTCTGGAGGACAGAAGGTAAAAGGAGATGTAGGAGACTGATAGATCATACAGAGTGACACAGAGAAACTATTTCAACAATCACTTTTGAGAAGAAATTTAAAAGATGTCACTGATTCTGTAGTCTTGCAGCATTGCGTAACTGATTCTCCAACCCTCAGATTTTAAAAAGTTAAATCAGTAAAATTATTAAATGAAATCTAAAACTTATCGGTAACCAGTGAAGAGAGACTAAAACAGGGTTGGTATGATATTGTCTTTTAGTATATGTTCAAATCTGAGCAGCTGCATTTTTTACTAGCTAAAGACCCAAGATATTTGTTTTTGGCCCAACCCTGAATACAAATAATTACCATGATCTAACCGAGATGAAATAAAAACATGATGTATGACTTTCCTGAGATCAGGCAGAGAGAAAAAAAGACCAGATTTTAAAAGATTCTCTTAAATTCATAAAAAAAAGCTTAAAGGTAGAGCTGCAAAGATAAATCCATTACTTGTCAATTTTAAATTAATCCCCAACTATTTTGATAATCAATTTTTCTGTTGTTTTCTCTGAATTCTCTTCTTCCACCTTCTAAAATGTGGATATTTTCTTGTTTCTTCTCTCCTTTGTGACAGTAAACTGAGTATCTTTGAGTGGTGGACAAAACAAGACATCTGATTACGTCTTCTTCAAATACTACACCCAGGTTTCTGGCTTCAGGTTTGACATTTAAAGTAGAAGAAGTTACAAAGTTAAAGCAGGTTTGTATTGTGTCAGCATATCAAGTGTCATTGAGAAATATATAATGAAGAATAAATGATTTGGATAATTGAATATTCCAAAAATGAAAACGGATGGTCAACATGTTATGACTGATGGTGTTGCATAGTTTGTCCACCAGAGGGCGATCTACGACATCCCTGCTTCATATCTTCTGTTTGAATTTTTATACATTTTATTTATCTATCAGACCTTTAATATATTTTGATGTTCCTCTGTTCTGTTCTGACAATAAAACAAACTATTGTCATATTATTTTAGTGAGAACTCATAAATAACTACAAATTACAAATGTTAGGGAAATCTGTTTATGTTTGATACATGTATCTGTTTTTTATTTACCATGTAAAGGCTGCTTTACTGTCATGAATACCTCTACTTTTGTACTGACTGTCTTACTAAAAATTGCTTAAAATTTCCTCAGAAATCAAATTTCAACATTTCTACCATATTTTGTACCAGACTTCTTTTAAAATGTTCTATTTCACTCAATCCACAATGCCCAGCTCGACCATAAAATGCAGAGATATGCCATACTTTGAGTGGAGTAAATATGTCTTTATTTCTTTTAAATTATCATTTAATTATGGGAATTAAACCTACCTCTAAGTTGCTGGTTGTCACCCAGCAACCTGGTCACCACTTCATTAGCAGCCAGCTCTGGTGGGACCCTGAGGGTCCCGCCACTCTCTTCTCCTGACATGTCCCACTGCATTGGGCCATCAGGCTGCGGCTGCACCATCCCTGTAGAAACAAGCATGCAGATTATTATTATTAGATTCATTTCTACACATACACACATCATTAGGCCATAAGTAATGCGGGGAACAACACTTCACAAACAACAGTGGCCTACTGTGCTGAAATATGTTCCCCTTTCATGCATTTCCCTTAATTTGAGCCTAACCTCCTAAAACAAACAGTTGTTTTCTGCGATGCTCAATCGGTTGTGATCCCAGGCTAACTTACCATAAAGCTAATCAGTTGTCTCTGCTACGTCTGACCACTAAAGAAGCCCTAAAAAGCATAAATCTAACAGACTACGATACAAGACCCGCATTCATCACCACCACCTCTTCTGATGGGACACATGGCACACCACGCCTCGTCCCGTTAGGCGGCCTGTTCACTTTCTCTTTCAGTTTAATTCCTCGTCACCCTGGTCCATCTTACGTCCGAGGAAATTACCGTCTGGCCTGCTGATAGGCTTTTGTAATAAGACTCAATGGTGAAGTGTCAGTAGTACTGTTATTTGTGCCGTATAACCTACATACAGGTATCTGTGAACAGGACGAAAACATTACGTCATCCCCAACACCATGAGACAGAAAGCTCGACTAAAACACACAACGTTAGCTCGGTTTAAATATTTATTTGACATACATAAAAAACATAAACAAAACTTCTTCTCGTCAATTTGAACTGCTGAAATGACGAAAAGCACGCTACGTTACAACAACGTTGCTTAGCTACTTCTTATACCCGCTCTAAGACAGGGTTAATATCTGTGTCCTACCGCTAGCTAACGTAGCCTTAGATATGTAATAAAGTTAACGTTACAGGTGCGAAAGTCCTCTTACCCTCTCTTCTTTTTCAGTGTTGGTGTCCGGAACAACAGGCGACCAAGCTCTCGGTCACATACAACCTGTCAGTAAGCGTAACGTTGTCTATTTAACGTTAGCCACTGTTAGAAAGCTAGTTAGCTGATGCTAGCGATGTAGCTTTTGAGCTAACTTGGATCATTTAGCAACCAGCCGGGTTTTCTGAGGCACTTGTTGACTGACATAAACAACGACCTACAGCAACAGTATTACCTTCCGAACTGCAGTTTCGTTCCGTTATATTAATATAATATACGTGTTCAGGTAGGTTGAGGATATCTGTCAAAACCGAGGCGAGTGTTGTCAGTTTAGGAAAAATAGCTGGGTTTTTCTGACCCTGAGCTTAGCTTCTCAGGCAGCACTTCCTCTCAGGCTGCAGACAACCTTTATCTTACTGAAGTAGAAATTGTGAAGCAGTATTTGGTAAGTGAGACATCACAATGTAAAGATAATTATGACATAATAAAAGACAAACTAAATAGCAAAGGGGTATCTTCAACCATGTGTTGTAGTTTTGTTTTTGCTCTTTGGGTTAGCACTCTCAGAAAAGATAAGATAAATAATAAAGACTTTTTATTAATCCCACACTGGGGAAATTACTGTGCTACAGTAGGTCAAAAGAAATGTATACACAGCATAGTATCACCAATACACGTTAATTAGACATAGGCGAAAGAATCAGCTGAACAAAAGAAATAGAAAAACACCAATATGTGGGTTGTGTCTTAATACATTTATATTTATGGGTAGTTAATGACTGATGTTGCTGCTATAACACCGGAATTTACCATTTTTCTGGGATCAATAAACATATATCTATCTATCTATCTATCTATCTATCTATCTATCTATCTATCTATCTATCTATCTATCTATCTATCTATCTATCTATCTATCTATTTTTCTCTTGTGTAGGTTCGTTACACTGTCTGTTTATGTGTAAGGTATACACAGTTTGGATGGGAGTGCTTCCTGAGAGACTAAACTCAGGGCATAAACATTCCCGCCTTTCAGGAAATCCCCTTCCTTCTTCCGCAGTGGAAGATGACGTCATCTGGTTGCAGCATTACAGCTTTGCTGATGTGCGCAAAGTGAGAGAAGCTACATGATGCTTTCTATCCCCGCTGCTGGAATTGTTTTAATACTAGCTTGGATATATCCAAGTTACGCGCTCTATTTCCACATAGGAGAGACGGAGAAAAAATGCTTCATTGAAGAAATTCCCGACGAGACCATGGTCATTGGTAAGTCATTGTTGTGAGGTCGTTAGCTTGACGTAGCTAGCTTGACGTAGCTACCAAATGCGAACAGCTGCTACCAGTAAATATGCTGCAATGAATATGACAGTAGCTAGTAAGGACAAACGATGCTTTGCGTTTTGTAGAAACGTCTAATTAATTGTATTTAAGCGTCGTAGGCTGCTGGTTAGCTTCAAAGTTAATAATAGTGTTATTAGCGAGCGAGAGCTAACAGTTAACGTTAACTCTGCTTGAAGGACAGGGCGTAAACGTTACAAAAGAGCAGGTGTGTGTGTGGTGTGTGTGTGTGTGTAAGTGAGTGTGTGTGAGTGTGTGTGAGTGTGTGTGAGTGTGTGTGTGGTGTGTGTGTGGTGTGTGTGTGTGTAAGTGAGTGTGTGTGTGTGTGTGTGAGTGTGTGTGTGTGAGTGTGAGTGAGTGAAGCCAGGATACATAATTGTTAAACAGTTCCAAACCGGATGTGTCAAACAAAGTAATTGGTGCTATGTATTAAGAAAATTACTTCATCGAGAAACTAAATGCTTTTGAAACTTTTATATTGTGCTCCCTGTTTAATATTTCCATTTAGGCCTGCACGATTAATCGTTATAAAATCGTGATCTCGATTCTCCCTGTTCAAGATTAAATTTTTAAATAACTTGGAATTTTTTTAGTGACTTTGATTCTCATTTATGTTTACGAACCGACTGCATCACAAACATTACTACTTTCTTCTGTGAGTTTTAAACATAGACTGTGTACAATAGGTTTTAAAGCGCTGCAACGTCCCCCCTTCTCTTCATTGGAAGAGCAGAGGCTCTTAATGGTTTTTCAGCCTAAATGGAGAATGTAGGGACCCTCTCACTTCTATAGTCTTACATATGTGAAAGAACATAAGATATTAGACATGTATTAAACACATACGCAGATTCTTATGATATATGCAGAGTTGTAGTTTGTTAGATAAGAATGTACCATATGAACTATTATAGATTTAAAAATTTAAATATGAGTTTTACTGTGTGAAGCCTTTTGTAAAACAAACAAGTTAGATCATGATCATTTCAATTACATATGATTGTATATTTAAGGATTTGAAAATGTTGATTTATGATACTTTGAACCATGAACTGCATTTAATATTCTCAGTTATTATTTTCAGCTATTGTTTGTTGTTTATTTACTTTTATTTATTTATCTATACTTGCCTTTATTTTACGTGTTTTTATTTTTCTGGCACTTTAGGTTACATTTAGTTAAATACCCCCGATTTGCTATACTAATATTTCTACTGATTCTAATTTTAATCCCCTTTTGTCACGTACAGTAACAGTCAAAACGTTTGGACATGCTTTCTCATTTAAATGATTACTGCAGTTCCTTATGACACATACGTGTTTGTTGCTTTTCCTGAAAGGTAAATACAGGACTCAGCTGTGGGACAAGCACTCAAATTCATTCCTGGCAGCCACTCCTGGCCTTGGGATGCATGTGGAGATCAAGGATCCCGATACAAAGGTAAGCACGGAGGAGGCGTTATTAACTATGTAAATACCGTACATATCCACACTCCTTATATTACTTTATTTATATTTCTACTCTGATATTTCTACTATTTGTGAAACTGCAACACAGTTTCCCTTCGAGGATCAATAAAGTATTTCTGATCCTGATTTAAAAACACATCCACATACATATGGATAGAGGCTAAGGATTTGGTCTTGTCTCCCCCAGATTATCCTCTCTCGTCAGTATGGGTCGGACGGACGGTTCACCTTCACCTCCCACACGCCTGGGGAACATCAGATCTGTTTGCACTCAAACTCCACCAAGATGGCTCTGTTTTCAGGAGGAAAACTGGTATGAATGTAGTCGCTGTTTTGGTTGTGGTTTTTTCATCAAAGTGTTCGACCCAAATGTTCAATGTGTTCACAACACGGTCATTATACTAAACTTAAACTAAAAAAAGCAGTAAAAATGATTTTAGTGAACTGAAACCTTTAAGAAAAACTAAACTGCAACTATAGTCCCAGGTTAAAAAAAATAAATAAACTAATTTCAGTCTTAGTTTTTTAGCTTTGATGTATTACTACTCGAAAAAACATAGAAAACCTGTGACATTGATCGACAGAAACTTAACACAAGTGGCATGCTCATGCACATTACAGGAGCGCAAACAAAGCAACCGTGTATATGCTCTATGTATGTAACTGCGTACTTCTGAGACATTATACACATACTTGTATTTGTATAATATTTAAAATCCGATGTGCCAATATATCGGCCAATATATATTTTTACAAAATTTGTTATTTGTAGTTATGAGTTCTCACTAAAATAATATTTTTTTGTTTTCACAACAGAACAGAGAGACATCAAAATATATTAAAGTTCGAATAAATAAAATGTAGAAAAAAGATACACTTAAGATATGAAGCAAGTCCAAAAACACATTAACAAAAAAAAAATCTGTGTTGCCAACAGAGAGAGCGTCCTCTGGTGGACAAACTATGAAACGCCAACACTCATAACATGGTTTACAGTCCGTTTTTACTTTTTAAATATTCATTTAGCAGACTAATTTTTGTCATTAGAAATGATTCTGTATCATGATTATGAATATTTAAAAAACAAAACAAAACAAACAACAACAATCAGGAGACTGGGCTTTTTCGGGAGGGGGGGCTTAAAGAGACAAACGCTAAAAATTGTGCATTTGAGACCGAGGGTAAAAACAGGTATATTTAGACAGTTTGAGTGAAAATAATGTGTTTTGTGAACATTAAATCATGTAAACATATTCTAGTAGTAACCCAAAATACAAGTTTGAACCTAATGAATTAGCATGACAAGGGACCTTAAACGTCCTCAAGTTACCAGCACGTAGATTCCAATGATGTCTCCCTAACGTTGCAGAGAGTTCATCTGGATATTCAGGTGGGAGAACATACCAACAACTACCCGGAAATCGCAGCTAAGGACAAGCTCACCGAGCTGCAGCTGCGAGTCCGACAGCTGCTGGACCAAATCGAACAGATCCAGAAGGAGCAGAACTATCAGAGGGTCAGTAAAACAAAACAAGTACACCAAGTAATGCGTGCAATGATGTTGATAAGGTCTATTTTCTGCTAATGCCATTAGACCGCTCTAGTAACGCCGGTGTGCGTCGTGTCTCTTACAGTATCGCGAGGAGCGGTTTCGCATGACGAGTGAGAGCACCAACCAGCGCGTCCTCTGGTGGTCCATCGCTCAGACCCTCATCCTCATCGTCACCGGCGTTTGGCAGATGAAGCACCTCAAAAGCTTCTTCGAGGCCAAGAAACTGGTGTAATGTCCGTCAGAGCAACGGCGGCATTGGGAAAACAACAGAAACCAGAGTAGACAGACTTGACCGAGCAGAATGGAGAGAGACGCCCACCGTGGTCTTAATATCAGCCATGAAGGGTATGAGCTAACTCCGAGGCGCTTATCAGTCCTGGGCAATGCGTCTTTTCCTCGTAAATGTTCTAGGCTATTTATACGTTATTTTACAACACAGTAACACAGCATTCAAATTGCCTTTTTTGTTGTTGTGTTCTCTTGAAAACACTGGACATGTCCTTCTTTTATCTTCCCTTTCAAGAAGCAGCAGAGACGTTAGTGGACTGAGGTTGTTTTTAAGGCCAAATGTTAAAGCTCTCGCAAGTAATAACCCGGGTAGATTTATTTATACGTGATTTAATGTTGTCAATTTGTTTGTCATTGTTGCACATTTTTATTTTCAGGTTTGATAACTTCTAACCCTATTTATTCCTTAATCAAAAACGCTTAACTTTAAAGCTGCTCTAAGCGATGTCGGGTGACGGCACTTCTTGTTGATGCTAAACAAAACTGAGACTAGCTCGGGTGAGGGAGGGGTGAGGGAGGGGCGAGCTAGTCTGCGGTACGTGACAACAAATGTTTTAGCCTAAAAAACGCATGACATGACTTAGAGCACCTTCAACCGTTGCATTTAGCATGAGGAAGCAGTATACAACCCCTTACTACATGGCTCACTACGGAGTAATAAAGTTGTAAGCAGCGTTTAGGTAATTTTAAGGGTCTATTAATCTATTTATGAACAATTATAACCTCCCATTTAGCATTCGTAACTTATTCATAAACACGTTTATCAAAGATTTAATTTAAAGGTCCCATGGCATGAAAATTTCACTTTTATGACGTTTTTTTAAACAATAATAGGAGTTCCCCCAGCTTGTATATGGTCCCTACTGGCTAGAAATGGCTCTGCCTTTGGGACAATGAAAACGGTCATAACACATGGCATGGCTCATACTAGGGAAAGCTCACTGTGGGACTGGCTCTAGTGGCTGTAATTCTGCACCAAGGCTGAATTTTAAGAAAGAAACTTAATATATGGTATTAGGAAACCACTAAGGTCTATATTTAAAAGCACCATTTCATGGGACCTTTAACAAAAATCCTCTGTATTGTTGAAAATTAGTTTAAACTGTTGTACACAAGGACAAGTCAGTCAGAGTAGGGGTGGGAATCTCTGGGCACCTCATGCTTCGATTCCCATTCAGAGGCCAACGATTACATTTTAAACCAATTAAGGAATTTTTATGTACATTTCCATGTATGATGTACTCTGTTTTCTAATCACTTCCTAGACAAAGCTTAGATTTTGACATTTATTTGTCACTATAGTTTAAATGAAAGGTTTTGTCTACTGAGGTTTTTAGTCATTCCATGCTCAAGCCTTCAACATGCTTGTGAACGTCCCCTTCTCCCACAGTGATCCTCCATGTCAGAGGCTCAGACACGTTTAAAGGTGGAGAGTTGGCTTCTTTGAACATGAAACATGAGGTGGTCAGAGGTTCTGAATCAGGAGTTTGAAGTCTACCTGCTGGTTTTCTTCCAGAGCTTTCAGCCTCAACGGGTTGCTTTCATCAGCTAATGTACGGAAGGTATATTTACAATGAAATGCATCATTACATAAATACAACTATAGTGATTATAATACATACGACGTATGTACATACATTAAAACGCCTAGTTCATATTCCTACATTATAAATGTCTCATCTGTTTATACACCAGGTGCAATTGCTTCACAGGGGAAGTCATAATTGTTGACTAATGTAATTATATCCGCTTAACTATATGTTAGTGTTTATATGATGCTTGTGAGTGTGAAATGGAAGGGTAACCATGCTTCCTTCTACCGACTGTACATAGTTTCTAGCTAGAGTTCAGTTTCCTGTACATTTTACCAGAGCTGAGTCCGTAGATCCAGTTTGTTATACACATCTAATAACAGGGTTCTACTGTCTGTTGTAAATAACAGGTATAGTGGATTCACTGCCCTGGTAATTTTCTAATGCCTTTTACACTGATTAAATGCCTTTTTGTGTTTTTTCCAATTGTGTCACCAGGTGTTTTAGTGTCGTAAATCGTATTTATTGAGCAGAGTAACCTGTCTAATTGCGGAGCTTAAGCCAGATGCACTGTCATTTCTATTGGCTATTGTGGTTTCATTTAGCAATGCCAGACAGCATTGTAATACAAATTCTGTTCATTCAGATTCATGAGTTATTTGAAGGGAATATAGTCGGTCAGTGGGTTCACTTAAACAAGGTCAACTTTTTGTTTTTTTCTTAACATGCAAAGTGTAAGTATAAAAGATCATTTCTTGAGACAATTCAGAAATTACATTTCTTTTTGAAGTTGAATCGTCACTTTAAAAAGGATTGTAATTTTCACTGCGGTCCAGATGTCACCTTCATGTGTTTAATAAAGAAACTTTGGCCAAACTACTTTCTTTGATGTTATTTTTGTCACTTTGCCCCAACTACGACAAAAAATATCACCGGCAAATGGCATGACATTTTCAACCAAAACATTTTATTGCTTGGCTTTGTCCTCCCTCAGAACAAGATCCAAACAGTGCTGAAACGCTCCACTAAGACAGCAACTACACCTTTATCGATCACGTTTTCTTTTAATCACTGAAAATGAAAGCACTTTTCATGGAGACCGGAAAAAAAACAGACTTTGTGACATCTTTGTAAAAGCCACTGCAACAATGCCATGATAGCTGCAGTAGAAAAAAAAACAACTAAAAACTAAACCAAATCAGCACTTTGCATAGATTCCCCTCCCCCCCCGCCTTTCTTTTTCAATGCACCACAACATAGCACAGACACAAAAATAACACTTTCATCAGGTTTACTCTTGGATTTGTTGATATCAAGAATAGAGATCTGACACATTAAGTACACCATAAGAAACAATATCCAACAGACAATGCTATGGCATTATAAAGGGATCCGTGATTTATTAAATCAAGTCTTTGTTTCGAAGCATACACTGTACCGCGTGGCGTCCCTGATCTCTGGGACGCTGTGCACAATCGATGCTCCGTTTCAGCATGGCCACGTGTGTTGGAAAGGTACAAAATATCGCATCAGCGCAACAAACCCAAACAAATCCTCCCTGCTATCTGGAAAACTTGTGTGAAATCGTTTTTCAATAGTTGTACATTTGTGTTGTAGACGGTAATCTTGGAGGAGACGGTTCCGTGGGAAGGAAGTCAAAGCACTATAGGTTAGTAACACACTAATAAAAATTAAAAAAAAGTAAAACTACTTTTGTAGTGAATGCCACTTTTTAATGCTTAAAAGAGCAAGAAGGGCACTCAAAAAAAGTGGAGAGAATTAGGCAATTACACTTTAAAAGTACGCAAGAATTCTGCAATCATAGCTCCACGTGGCTCTGTGGAAGTCATCTGCTTCACTGCTCTAGTCAGTCTGCATGTGAAGAGTGTTTTTTTCTATTCTTTCTTAAAAAAAAGGTATTTATCAGAGGAGGAGAAGACGCTCTTCTTAGTGTCCAGACACAGTGAGGTGCTGCATCTTCTTGGCGGCCTCTTCGGACACCGACTTGGCCGTTTTCTCGGGGCTGGGGGCTGGGCTGGGCTGCGGGCTGGGGTTTGGAGTGTTTGCTGCACTGTTGGGATAATCTCTGTTGCCGAATATGATGCTACCCACTCGCACGTTGGTGGAGCCCACCTCGATCTTCAATGCATGGGAGTACACACACGTGTTTAGTGCAGGAAATAAAACCCTCAGTGAACATATTAGACAGCAAGAGTCTTAATGAGTATGATGTAATGACTTACAAGGATTAATAACATTGTTATCAAATCTAGTAATAGCCATACAATGTATGCAAATTGTAAATATAATTGTCCAATATTTATATCACCATATCACAATCAGCTTTATTTGCCAGGTATGACGACACATAGGAGGATTTTTCTTTGGAGCATCGTTACTCACAGTGTGCTTACACATACAGTACAACCAAAACAAAAACATACACACTAATATATACATACTATAAACAGAAACAATATAGAGGCATGAGTGCATTGAAGAGTTCAATCAAATTATTTAAATGTGGAGCATAGTGCAAAGGATACTGGGATAAATAGTATTATGGTATTATATTACAATATGAACAGTATGAACATATGAACAGTTCTGAAATAAAAAATGAGACAATATAAAAATGACTCAAATTCAGTAAGTCTGACTTGACATCCAATCTGGGTTTTAGCACTTTTTAAATAATGGACACGTATAGCTATAGTGCGTAGTGGAGCTTTAAGTACCTTATGTGAATTTGTGACCTCTTAAAATACAATAATTGTGGAATACATTCCAGCTATGACTTGCTGCTATGGGGCCTGGTAGAATTTAGAAATGCTGATTAAGAGTAGTACTCGGGGCGCCCGGGTAGCTCAGTTGGAAGAGCGGGCGCCCATATACAGTATATCCCTCGTGTTGTCTTCCTGTAGACCAACATTTAGTTTTTCTGGGTCAAAGTTTTAAGTTAAAACCTCATTGAGACACTTTTGTCACTTTTCACTTTCTTTGTCCATTTCTCTGGACATTTTTGTTGTTTTCTTGACTAAGTTTTTGAAGTTTTCTCCGACATTTGTTGTCACTTTTTGACGTTTTCTAACTTTTCACAAAGTTCTTACTCAGTTCCATTGTCTTTGTCGAACATTTCCGCGTTTTTTGTTGTTTTTCCTATTTTTTCTGTCAGTTTTTTAAGTCTTCTTAAATCTTTTTTTGTAATGCTATGAAATTAAATAAAACACCCAGATTTGATGAAAATTGTAAACTGATCCGTTATTTATCTTTTGAGGAGCGTTGTGTTGAACCATCCACGTTATTTAGTTTTACAATTTGGTTAAAGGAAACACAAATTTCTTACTTAGAAACTTTTTGAAAATAGGTCAAATTTAACCCTGAAGACAACAGGAGGGGTACATATACTCCTCGACTGCGACCCTTTGCTACGTGTCATTACCCCCTCTCTCTCCACTATCATGTCTTCTGCTGTCCTATCAAAATAAAGGCTGAAAAGGCCCACAAAATAATCTTAAAAAATAAATAAATAAATAAAGTGGTACGCACCGCATGTTCAAAGTCTGTGGACATACCCATGCTGAGTTCGACGTCCTCCAGAGGCATCTTCAGAGCGTCACACACCTCCTGCCTCCGACTCAGCAGCATCTACAGGAGGGACACGTTGTGGACATTACAAGGGAGGACGAGGAGATGCCGCCGCGTGATAATGAATTCCACCAAAAAGTAACCTACTGATAAAAGAACTGGTAACATTATAGCGTATTAAGGCGGAGGACACATTCAGAAACCTGTATCTCACTCAAAATAACACCCCAAATCCCGGAAAAAGGGACTTTTTTCATAATAAGGGGACTTTAATTATGCTCAAACTGGGGATACCTAGGGTTTTATTGTTGTTTTAAATACACACAATGTTTTAGTCCACTATAGTACTGATCTAATGGGCGGCACGCTGGCTCGGTGCTTAGCACTGCGGCCTCACAGCAAGTAGGTTCGATCCCCGGTCCAGGCAGGACCCTTTGTCGTTGGAGTTTGCATGTTCTCCACACTTGTTTGTGTGGGTTTCCTCCTTGTGCTCCAGGTTTTCCTCCCACAATAAAGACTTGCATGCTACGTAACTATTACTACAGTTGAAAATCAGCCGTCTGGCTAACATTGTCAAATGTTGATTAATGTGCATTGTCCTCATAAACACATGTTAAATAGTTTAGCGCTGTACGATTGGTGCACATAGAAAAAAAAGTTAAAACAAAAAATGTTTTTTATCAGTCTTTTGTACCTGAAAGTCGGGATTGGGCCCCAGGGTGAGGTCGTAGCCGTAGCGTCCAATGGTCATGAGTCCTAAGAAGTGCAGGGCAGAGCACTGGGACACGATGTGTTTCACTGTGTCCACCGTCTCCTCTGGCGGCAGCCCGTGTTTACCTACAACACACATTCATTGTACTGTTGGTGAACAAGTAGTCTCGCATGGCCGGACCTTCCTCCACAGCACGGCACAGGAGGGCAAGGTGGAGGCGGGGGGTGTGGCCTTGACCAACTGCCACTTTTCTTGTTTGACAGCCATGATGTCTCTCTCTCATGGGTGGGCCAAATTCTCTGGGCGGTCAAAGCACAGAAAGGGAAGGTAACCTTGCTCTTTATGACCTCATAAGGGGCAAGATTCCAGATCGGCCCATCTGAGCTTTCATTTTCACAAAGGTAGACCAGGACACCCAGGGCTTGGTTTACACCTATTGCTATTTCTAGCCACTGGGGGACTTGAGGCAGAATGGGGAAACTCAAAATAATGTTAAAAAACCTCATAAAGTAAAATTGTCATGCCATAGGACCTTTAATGTAGCACGTGTTTGACATGCGCTCCCAAAACAAGAGTGATGAAATCAACATAAACATTTTGTCTTGTCTGTGTTTTTTATACCAGTATGAACCTGTGTGTCTGAAATAAAGCTGAATTGAACACTAACTCTGTTCTCCGCTGGTGTTGAGCTGCACCATGATCTTTAGCCTCTGCGTGCTGGCTCCTCTGATGCGCTGCCATGAGCTGTTGACCCGGTCAGCCAGTTTCGCCGAGTCGACCGTCTCCACAAGGAACAGGTTTGGCACGCCTGGGACACAGAAAGACAGGAGACAGAAAGACAAGACCCAGTCGGCGCTGGGTTGCTCAACATGTAGCTGGAGCAGGAGAGTCGACGGTCACTCACCCAAAAGTTTGTTGACATTATTCTTCTGTAGATGGCCGATAAAGTGCCACTTGATGTCTGCACACGAGTCTAAAATCTTAATGAAGAAAAAAAACAAAAACTTCTGTTGACGCTTTTTATCGATGTTTTGAACTTTTTCTTAAGTTTTTGTCCCTTTTTCAACACTTTTGACCATTTTTGAATGTTTGTCCCTTTTTTTGACACTACGTAACACTAACTTATTAACTTTAGTTTTACAGTTATTTTTGGGAAAAAATAATGTCTGTTGTATGTTTTGTATTTTTATTAAAAAATGAAAAATAAATAAATTGTTTATCACAAAAACCCTAATCAAAGGGGGGGGGGGGGGGGG
>NC_048413.1:25994380-25995258 GCF_013103735.1 Etheostoma cragini | reverse complement strand
TGAAGAAACTACAATCTCATTTCTTTTTTATATATAAAAAAATCAACCCAAATATCCAAATAGTTGGCGATTAACAGTAGACAACTAATCGATTTATCTTTGCAGCTCTACACTGTAAACATGTCGTGACAGGAAAAGAAAGCCCATTGTACCTTATGAACATGCATAAACCTACCAGAGGGTCTGAAGCTTTGTCCACAAGTTCGTTAACCTGGGGGGAGAGACGAGGAGGTCAGTCTCTGCAGATGCCACTTTTATTCCCCTATGAGAGTTTTACGTTGATTTCATACTCACATAATTTTCTCCAAAGTTACGCTGCCCTTGTCTGTAGGCCTCCACAACCATCTCTGGGGGTTTGGTCTTGCTGACCGCTACGAGGCGGGGCGGCAGGGCTGGTAGTGTCTGAGGAAGGGCAGCACATGCTCATGACTAGGGGTGTGTGTGTGTGTGTGTGTGTGGGGGGGGGAAATCGGTACATCATAGTATTGCGATATTTTCAGTGGCAATACCTTATCGACTTATCACATAGTAGTAGTGATGAATAGTATGATATGGCCAAGTATCGATCTTTTATTATATACAGTATGTGTTGGTCAGTTTGTCTGCTTCACAATCCAATTTCGCAGCAATACAATTGAAGTGATTTGAACAAACACAGAAATCTTTCTTTTTAGATAAAACAGATGTTGACAAAGTTTCCTTTTGGGGGCATAATTTGAAATTGGGAAGAAAATTAGAAGTAAAAAAAAATGGTTATAAATCGCAATAATATTGTGTCGTGGCATAAGTATCGTGATGATATCGTATCGGGAGGCGTCTGTTGATTCCCACCCCTACTCATGACCAGTGGCCAGGTCACTCGGTGCACAACTTGCAAT
>NC_048413.1:25992856-25994278 GCF_013103735.1 Etheostoma cragini | reverse complement strand
AAATGACGGTATTAAAACTGAAGAACCCGGGGTATACCGTATTATAGATATCGATGTATCCTTACACCCCTACTGTGTTCACATGCAGTCAGCTCTGCTAATACTTTCGGTTATTGGTAACAAGCCACAGAGCCATCTGGATGATACTGGAGAGATGCCTGACCTAGATACCAACCTTGATATTTTAATAGGGCAGCACTTTATAAAAAGGACATCTTGACTAGCGGACATCTTTCCCAGAGATGTGGTGAGGTAAGGCTGGTCAAAAGCGTGGTCGTGTAAATGCTTAGCCTACATTTATGGCAAATGCCAATCCTAAAACCAGGATTCCAGGCATTGTTTCTATGCAAAAACGAGCACGTAACTTGAGTGTGTAGGCTCAATCCTCCTGCCCCTAGGCATTGGTGCTTCTACAAATAACCATGGTATAAAAAGTGCTGCCACAAGCCCGACTAACTCCTATCCAAAGGTTGAGGTGTTTGGCAGCCTTACATAACAAGTCGTGCTACCGCAGCACGACTTGTTCGGACCCCGAGAGTGGAGCGACGGCAGCGGTGCTCCGGAGCGGAGCGTCCCGGGCTGTAGTTACCTTGGGCCGCCGTGCCGCCGCCTGGTTCACCCGTTCCACTACCGACTGTAGCGCCTTCCTAACCTCCTCCGACATTGCTACTTTCCACATATAGTCAAACGGCTACGACATATAACGTCGACGAACGTGTCGGCGATGACGACAATTGGCCTTCAAAATAAAAGTCCTCCGAAGGAGGAAGTGCGTCCCGATATTAAGCGTCTTTCAGATAGCGACCCCTATTGTTCCGGCTTCAGCATTTCAGTCTCCAAATCTCCAAGTTCCCTTACCCCTGCCTCTCCACAGCGCTGTGGAGTATACAGGTCCCATGACATGGTGCTCTTGGTGTGCTTTTATTTAGACCTTAGTGGTCCCCTAATACTGTATCTGAAGCCTCTTTTATATAGACCTTAGTGGTCCCCTAATACTGTATCTGAAGCCTCTTTTATATAGACCTTAGTGGTCCCTAATACTTTATCTGAAGTCTCTTTTATATAGGCCTTAGTGGTCCCTAATACTGTATCTGAAGTCTCTTTTATATAGACCAGTGGTCCCCTAATACTGTATCTGAAGTCTCTTTTATATAGACCTTAGTGGTCCCTAATACTGTATCTGAAGCCTCTTTTATATTTTGAAAAACTTGATTTATTTCAGTAATTGCATTCAAAAGGTGTAACTTGTACATTATATTTATTCATTGCACAAAGACTGATGCATTCAAATGTTTATTTCATTTAATTTTGATGATTTGAAGTGGCAACAAATGAAAATCCAATATTCCGTGTGTCACAAAATTAGAATATTGTGTAAGGGTTAAATTGTGAAGACACCTGGTGCCACAAACTAATCAGCTG
>NC_048413.1:25966490-25992756 GCF_013103735.1 Etheostoma cragini | reverse complement strand
CTCGTGTCAAGCCACTGTTGACCAAGAAACAGCGCGAAAAGCGTCTCACCTGGGCTAAGGAAAAAAAGAGCTGGACTGTTGCTGAGTGGTCCAAAGTCATGTTTTCTGACGAAAGCAAATTGTGCATTTCCTTTGGAAATCGAGGTCCCAGAGTCTGGAGGAAGACAGGAGAGGCACAGGATCCACGTTGCCTGAAGTCTAGTGTAAAGTTTCCACCATCAGTGATGGTTTGGGGTGCCATGTCATCTGCTGGTGTCGGTCCACTCTGTGTCCTGAGATCCAGGGTCAACGCAGCCGTCTACCAACAAGTTTTAGAGGACTTCATGCTTCCTGCTGCTGACCTGCTCTATGGAGATGGAGATTTCAGGTTCCAACAGGACTTGGCGCCTGCACACAGCGCAAAATCTACCCGTGCCTGGTTTACGGCCCATGGTATTTCTGTTCTAAATTGGCCAGCCAACTCCCCTGACCTTAGCCCCATAGAAATCTGTGGGGTATTGTGAAAAGGAAGATGCAGAATGCCAGACCCAAAAACGCAGAAGAGTTGAAGGCCACTATCGGAGCAACCTGGGCTCT
Source organism: Etheostoma cragini (assembly GCF_013103735.1). Classification (NCBI taxonomy): domain Eukaryota; kingdom Metazoa; phylum Chordata; class Actinopteri; order Perciformes; family Percidae; genus Etheostoma; species Etheostoma cragini. The sequence goes on along the minus strand of NC_048413.1, from coordinate 25,992,180 downwards.
CATAACACCTGAGCAGTGCCAGAAGCTCATCGACTCCATGCCACGCCACATTAATGCAGTAATTGAGGCAAAAGGAGCTCCAACCAAGTATTGAGTATTGTACATGCTCATTTTTCATTTTCATACTTTTCAGTTGGCCAACATTTCTAAAAACTCCCTTTTTTGTATTAGCCTTAAGTAATATTCTAATTTTGTGACACACAGAATTTTGGATTTTCATTTGTTGCCACTTCAAATCATCAAAATTAAATGAAATAAACATTTGAATGCATCAGTCTGTGTGCAATGAATACATATAATGTACAAGTTACACCTTTTGAATGCAATTACTGAAATAAATCAAGTTTTTCAAAATATTCTAATTTACTGGCTTTTACCTGTATTGATATTAAGAATCCACTCAGTGGAAAATAATCACAGTAAGATCCAAATATCTCACTGAGAGAGGGAGCCAGCCTGTACCATCCGTACTAAAGTTTCATCTACTAAAGCACAGCTGTTGGAGCTGACCCTGACTTTGAAAGTAGATATTTTGGTGGATGGGAACTTCATGGAATTTTTTTAAGCTTGTAAATTTACCTAAGTAACACACCCAACCAAACTAAATTCTCATATTTAGCATTTGGTTCATACTGTCAGTAATCTGTTGTTTCCCGTAACAAAGCCTTGGGCTACAGCCACATGTGAAGAGAACTTACCTTACAGCAATGATATGGTGGTTTTACAATGGACATAAAACTGAATGCAAACACAAAATACAAAGAAAAACAGATTTATTCACAAGATAACGCAATTCAAAAAATGTCCAAACAAAACATTCCTTTCAATGGATATCAGATAATGTTACAATTTAAAGACATACAATTGTTTTTCAGCAATAACAGAATGTAAAAACGTGTGAATCACTATCTTCTCCGTCTGCAGCCGCCTCCTCTCATACTCTCTCCAACGCCTCCAACATGATGATGCTGTTTCCCCTGATGACCTACGAGAAACCAGACCGCATCGATAAGCTGCAGTTAGTCACAGTCCACGTAACACACCCTATGGAGCGTACCACGTGTGCAAATTACGAGAAAGTTAGTAAAGAACTGGATAAACTACGACTAAACGGAACGATCGGAGAAGTGAAACAACGTGTTCTGTTTTGTTTTTTGTGTGTACACGTCCTGTTCTGTAAACATGGTCGTTATTTATTTATTCAGGTTGGATTAGTCCAATATGACGTTGAAATAATACCTTGTGTTGCAAAATTAAACGGTTTAATTTGTTATGAAGAGATTTAGATGAAGGCGTCGTCCTTGTTGAGTTGTTGTTGTGTCTCCCTCCTTCCCGTATTTCCTCTTTGTTTTATAGTGAAACACTTGATCGGAAGGGAGGATTGTGGGAAAAGGTGCACTATGCCTTCTTTGGTGTGTGTGTGTGTGTGTGTGTGTGTGTGTGTGTGTGTGTGTGTGTGTGTGTATAGTGTTCTTTTTTGCATGTGGTCACCTGGACCAATATTTTGCACTTTTATTTGACTCTTTAAATATAGGTTGAAAAATATCAATATTATCAATTAATATCGGTACTTTCAATATCGCAATATCACATTTTGTCAATATCGTGCAACCCTATAGACCTTTTTCACGGCAGACATGTTGACATGTCGTGGCAGGTGCATTCACAACCATTAATGACGGCTGCATTCCACTCAGGAGAGGCCTTGGTATTGTGCATGCTGACTCGAAACAGCTCACTGGGATACTTGATGGAAATGAGCCACCGTTAACATAATCAATGTCAGCTGTGCTTGTCCTACTATGAAAACTCAAAAGGTCAGCTGTGGGCAAAAGGTCAGTTTTTAAGAAGTCCAGTTCTTGTCATGGTCTTTGCAGACTATAGGAAAGACACAGTAAGACCAGCTCAGGTACTGACCACCATGCCAATGGTGTTCTGCTGTCCTCCTGGGCCCATCTCCAGAGAGTCATCCAGCACCATGTTCATAAAGGGGTCGAAGCCGCGCAGGATGCCCTGCACGTGCCTGCCTCCATTCAGCTTCACTAGAAGGACAATAGAAATCACAGATGATCATCCATGTTAGCTTTAATTAAAGCTGTAATAATTCAAAAATCTGCTCTACAATTAATTGCCTCAAATAATTGCAACTAACAAAACAATTGTGTCTTTCAGTTCAAGTTTTAAGTCGGTATTATTTGGTTTTAGTCCCAGGATACATCTTTATGTCACTGTCATTTGACCCAGATAATGTCACAAAGGTACACAACCTACAAAGTAGACCACGCCTCTTCTTTTTGTTTTTTAAAATTATAACATTTTGCTAAAATAAACAAAATGACAATTACCATCAAGAGGAATACCTCTTTGGACCTTTGCTAATGTTAGCAATGAATTGCTGTTAAAGAAATGTCAATTACTTAAAAATATTGTGAATGCAACTAGAAACTATTTTTTTTTTTTTTTTTTTAAATTGTATTAATTGTTACATGCACAGGTATAATCCTTCCATAGTATGTTCATCTGACAGTCCAATTAGAGGCGTAGAAATTAATCAACCAATCGATGCATCGCAACGGGGGCATAGACGACTCTGCATCGTTACAGTGGCCGATCATAACTATAAGATTTATAGTTATACGATTAAAACGCAATGATGTTGCTCAATAATTTTCCACCCACAAGAATTTCTGTTTACACATTCTGTTACATCTCTAACATTTAGTGGACGCTTTTATCTAAAAGCAACTTACCATTGCTAATTGCTCTGGAGCAACTATGCAGAAGCTGTGTGTGTGTGTTCAAACTTTGTTAAATAAAATAGTTTATATCTTTCTGCTAGTATTTTTAGATGAAAACATAAGCAAATGAAGCATTATATAAAATTGTACTATATTTGGCTATACAGTATCTTAATGCATTCTGTCAAGTCAAATATTATATACGGTTTTCATATAAAAAAATGTATTTGACGCATCGTTATGCATTGAGATATCGAATCGAAGACATAAGCGAATGAGGAGATCAGCGAAGACTCACACCCCATGCCGAGCTTCCAGTTTCTCATACCAACGCCTGCTGATTTCTTCTATCTACTATAGCTCAGACGGATCTTTGTCTCTTTCTGGCCGTTGAACAATTGCACAGCGCTTTGTTCTCCATTTAAAAACCCTTTATATAAACTAACATCTGTCTATAAGAAGGACTTTCTAGAACCTGAACGCATCAAAGCCCAAACATGTGTTAAAGTACTTTAGTAATTAAAATAACCCAACATCATCACATACCCTTCACCATACATACTGATAGGCATGGGAAACTTTCTATAAGATCATCTCTCAATGCAAATCAAACCAGCTGTTAGTCTAAATGAAATAACACCATGTCCGTCTCTAGGTATGGTAAAGGGTGTGTGACAATGGGGGGGGAGATGTTTTTTTATTCCTCTTATTAATCAACTTTAGCATGGTTGTGTAAACTTATGTAAGCCACAGTATATATAAACATACGTACCTAATGTGTACATGTACCGATGGCAAAAGTATTAGACTAAAAAACGCCTATTTCAATGTGCACTATAACTCTGTTTTTATCTTTGTTGTTGCGAAAGCGAGTTCATACACTAGCTAGCTAATGAAACCAGTTTCCCAAGTGGGTTTGAATATCATCTTTTAGCTAGCGTTATACTCACATGAGAGCTTCTTGTCCATGAACCTAAGAGAACGAAAAAGAAAGATGAGTAAAGTTACAGAGGCTCACAGGATAGTTACATAACTAGCACATAGCTAGCTGTTAGCTAGTTTCCGTAGCTAACAATGTAGCCGGGTTGCTATGCGGTCATCTTTCTAGAAAACAAAGCAAGTTCAACTGACACAGCATCAACAACATCAATAACTTACTTCTTCAACTCTGGTGGATGTGCTTTGCTCATGTTGTCTTAATTTTCTAAAAGCCGACACAGTTGCTCGTATGCTCGTCGTTTTCACAAAACCGCGGAAGGAAAACGTGCGCCGACGGACCGGAAGTTCACCGGAACACGGCTGCTTGCTTATCTGCACACCGCCGCCTGGAGGCCAGGAGAGGTTCCATCTCTCTTCTTTTTAGTTCTTCAAGTCTACTTTATTGTCAATTCTGCAACAAAGCAACTGAAAATGCGTTTATCTCCAAACCACGGTAAATAAATAAATAAATAATAAAAAGATAAATATGTACAATATAGCAATATATTGTAAATAGTGCAATCGTACAGAATACAGAATACTGAAGATTAAGATGGTGAAATGTGAAATATATAGGAAGAGTTCCTGAATGTCTCTATTATTTATTATAAAGTGGTCGGTGCTGATCCCGATGGGGGGGGGGGGGGGGGGGGGGGGGGGGGGGGGGGGGGGGGGGGGGGGGGGGGGGGGGGGGGGGTCAGAGTGAGGGTGTTGAGCTTTCTGACAGCCTGGGGAATGAAGGTGCTTTTACACACTTTTGCTAAAGTTGATTAAAAAGAGGAATAAAAAAACTTATTTTGGAAATTGATCATAATGCCTTAATTCGAAAATTCTTAGAAAACCCAAACTTTCAAGGACACCATTTTTCTTTGTGACTGAATAATGTCTTGTAAATAAATAAATGTTCTTACTTAAACTGCAGTGGGCATAAGGATACACCCCCCTATGTTAAATTCCCATAGAGGCAGGCAGATTTTTTATTATTAAAGGCCAGTTATTTCATGGATAAGGATACTATGCATCCTGATAAAGTTCCCTTGGCCTTGAATTAAAACCCCCACACTGATTTTCCGTGAGTTCTGCTCAGTTTCTGTTCCCGCACACATCATCTCAACATCCCCCCCCCCCCCCCCCCCCCCCCCCCCCCCCATATCATATCTACAGTACACATTTTCCAAGGTCTGCACTAAATGGGTTGGGGAAGAAAACGCCCTCATGGGGTAACTGATAAGGTCTAAGAAAACTGCTTTTTCTTCTTCTTGTTAAGTACATAAATTACATTTTCAGCAGAAGTATTTTCTGAGTGTAAAAAAAGGAGAATGAAACTGCTCAAGATAAACTTGAATAAAATAACAGATGATTGTTTCATCTTCATAGCTAATCTCCATAATTAACTGACCAATCATCTTCTAGAAAATGTAAGATGTTTGACTTGCTTGATATTTGTAGATCGTCTTTAATACAAAAATATTCAAGCACCACAGTTGGATATCATTCAATGTTTCATAACATTTTGTTATATCAGCAATATTTTAGAAAAAATATCTAAATTTATTTTACTTCAAAATTGAAAATACTCACTCATCAGAATTATTTATCATGAAAAATAAATGATTATATATATAAATGATATATTAAAAAAATGAAAACGGACAGTTAACCATGTAATGAGTGTTGGCGTTACCTAGTTTGTCCACAAGAGGGTGCTCTATAACGCAACACTGATTATTTTCATCTTGTTAAATTTCATATCTTAAATTTGTATTTTTATACATTTTATCAGAACTTTATATTTTGAGATTCTCTGTTGTGTTGTGACAAAAAACACATTATCAAAAATTATTTTAGTGAGAACTCATACATAACTACAAATAACTAATGTTAGGGTAATCCGTTTGTTTTGTAACGTGTTTCTGGATTTAATAAAACATACAGTATATCGGCCAATATATCGCCATATTGGGTTTTTAAATGACCAAATATTCGCATCGGCCTTAAAAATCCTTCATCGGCCGGGCTCTACATATTAACCACCCGGTTTCCCAGTATAAAAACACGTCACTGTGCTCACATCATTACACAGAACCAGACGAAACATCTCATGAGAACTGTTTTTAATTGTGTTATCTAAAGAGCCGAACACTAATTTACAAAACACCCCCAAAACCTATTAAATCATGTTTTTTTTATACATACATTTTCACAGTATAACTTTGAAAACAGTAGCTGAAAACCTTAAAAGAAAAAAACAACAGCAACACCCTCATGTGGATCCTTCTTCATTCACCAAAGCGCACGTATTCAGCATGGCAGACATGCTGAAGGGCGGCCGTCAGTCTAGCGTTTTGCACAGCTGGGTAACATCCCCAAAAATACACGCCAGCTAGAAACACGGGACAACTACCCATGACAGCCGTTCAGTGTGTTCACCCTGTAGTAGGGCTGGGTATCGCCAATGACTTCCTGAATTAACACCGCTTGGATGTGAAAATGATTCTCAAAGAACCAATGCATGTAAATTGTACAAGGAACTCTCTGACTTGGTACATTATTCAAAATATGAATGTTGTCCTTAAGAACTGACCCCAAAGCAGTTACATAGACAGAATAATAAAAAAAAATAAAAGTAGTTTTCTTTTTTCTCTTGCCAAAAGGTTGCCTGACATCGGAGCGTTATTTATTATGACGTTATTTTATTGAATTATTTGACACCAAAATCTTCAGTCTAGGTTTAAAACAGAGCCTCCTGAAAAATCAACCTCAGCATTGATCATCCATCCATCCATCTTCGACCGCTTATCCGGTATCGCCGATTTATCATGAATTTTGTAACCCAGCCCTACTGTACAGTAGAATATGTCAATAACTATCACATAGCAGAATCTCAAAACATGTTAAACTTTGATTTCTTTCATACCTTGGGACAGCACTTGTAAATAGGTGACCAGTCTTGATCAAATCATTACATTTCCATATGGTGCACAGTGCTACGAATTCAATGCAAACACCCGGGTCCAACACACAACAGTGACAACCCAGCAAGTGACACACCAAAGTTTCCACCAATCTATGACTAATTATTGCCAAAATCGAAAGAAGAATAACTCAAATTAAGTAAAAGACATGTCTGACCTTACTTAGCTAAAGCACTCCAGATGTCTGGTGTAAAAATAGACTCTAGTAAACAAGATATCAGTGGCAGTGCTTTGGCTAGAACGTACCATGGTTGTGCAGACGGTCTTGTTTCCCCCCAAAAAACACTCGAAGGCCACAATGACCTCAGTATGGGCTAAGTGCATGTTAGGGTTCCAAATGTTTTAGGGAAACAAGGGCCTGATCTGTACCAACCCGTGGCGTCAGTGATAGTAAAATAGAGCGGCTTTGACAAACTCTATTATATGACAAACTGTGTTAAAGAAGCACACGTCCAGGCTGCTACAGGTTTCAACGTATTTCATCAAACTACCAAAAACCAGCCTCTAGACTGGCTGGTCACAGGTGAACCTGTTGGCTTTGTGTTTAGTCAAAGTTCGGTTTACTTTATGTTGCAACAAAGATGAAACTGATTATGAAAACTCACATGGTGGTCTTTGCGTTTGAGTTTTGTCCGATTTGACAACCCAGCTCATCTATGCACTGCTGCTCTGTAAGTGACTCAAATCTGGAAAGTTTAAAATTCAGTGAGAATGTTAAAAGTCAACCAATCACTGTCCTGGATCTCACACAGATTGATCTACATGCTGCACTGAGACAGAAACAGACAAGTTTGGCAGTAAGGTACATGATTTATGGCAAAGTCTAGGGCTGTGCATTTAAATCAAATTTTATTTTTTGGAGAAATTTTTTTTTGCACGTTACGCTTTGCAAGTTAAATTGCAAAACAACTAGCAGGATTCTAACAGAAGTATTTCACAGTTCAAAGTGCTTTCACTGTTGATTCAACTTTTTTTTTTGATTCCAATAAATGCAACACCTCACCCCCCCCCCAAAAAAAAAAATCAATGAGTAATCGTGTTCAATAATCTTGATTTCAGTATTGGCCAAAATATTGACCCCCCCCCATTAGTGAAGCAGCCCTAGTAAAACATGCAGAAATCTTATGGTACTTTAACAATGCATTCCTTGATATGTTGGTTATAAAAACAAGGTGTTCTGAATGCTCAATGAACTGGTTGATCAACAAGAATTTTATAGAACTTCATTCATAATCACTCTCTGCTCTCTAACCCTTGAAGGCAAATAGGCAAATCGCTGTTTGACATTCAAACTGGAGCTCAGGCTTTGCTGGCCTGATGTGTGTAGGCCTCAGTGACGCTGTCCTCCTCCACGCGGACCCGTAGATGCTTCTGACAGTGTTCTAGGAAAGTGTCCAGCACTGAGAAACCCTGCTGGCAAGGCACGCAGTGGTACAGCCTCTGCCTCTTTGAGCCGGGCCATTTACAGGTGTCCATCTCGTTTACGCACACGCTGCACTGTCTCCTCTTCACGGACGACTGGTGGAGCTCCACGTGCTCCCTAAGCTGGGACTGCAGGGAGAAAACCTCTGCACAGGAGGGGCATGGGAACTCACTCTCCTGTTCCTCCTCCTCCTCCTCCTCCTCCTTCACTTCAGGCACTTCTCTGCATCTCTCTGGATCAGTGATCCTGATCTTCAGTCTGGGTGTCTTCCTGGGCCTCCCTGGACCGGCCTTAACAGTCTTGTTTTTTTTTGCTGTGCTGGGTGACAACTCAGAGTCTTTGGTAGTACATCCTTCAGGCCGGCTCGTGTTTGTGATTGTGATCGCGTTGAAGCTTGAGGCTGTGTGCCGTTTGTAATGTGCCCGAAGTGACAAATGGTGGACGAAGACGAGGCCGCAGACCTGACATGGATACGCTCCTCCTTTTCGGCGCTTGATGATGACTGGCCGGGGCCGTGGTTCCCTCCTGGTATTTTTCTCTCTGCTGTGCTTCTCTTTTCTGTGCATGTACAGCGTCGATGTGCTCCCGAAAACCATCTCGCAAGAGCGACAGGTCAGGAGCTTCTTTTTGGATTTTGGCAATTTAAGTAGTTCTCCATTCACCTTGGTACTCCCTCTATTGCTCGCTTCTGTACCCGCACCGTCTCCTTTGGTCTTATGTCCCTGTGTAGCCATCAGCCGGTCCTCTGAGTGGTTTGTTTGTTCATGGCGTTGCAGTCCAGCCTCCGTGCGGAACGTTTTCAAACAGAATTGGCACACATTTGGAGCTCTTCTGCTGGGCCCGGGGCTGTCTGAAGAATCAGAACAGGTTGAGTCTCCCTCAGAAACTGGTGGAGAGTCCTCTGGAATGCTACCTGCATCAACTATATCAGATGGGCATGCCGGTTCACCACAACCAGCTTGTTGATGGTGTAGCAGAGCCTGCTTTTGACTGAAGCCTCTCCCACACGGGGCACATGCGTAAGGGCTACTACTGAGGTGAGGCTGGTGGTGCGGTGACTCTGAGGTCAGACTACATGCAGGGCACGGAGAACCCGGCTGTGTCTCGCCATGACAACGCTCACACAGGGACGAATCGTGGTTGCACTTATGTAGCTGTAAGGACGAACGCAGGGAGAACTCCTGCCCACAAGAGAGACACTGGTGAGGCTTGGGTAGCGCGTGTTTTAGTTCCTGGTGCTCTAACAGATCTGACGCATTTGGGAAGCTCTTACTGCATTCCTGGCAGGTGTATGGCAAATGGGCTGGCTGCTGCGTCTTGTTTGGTGTGTGCGGTTTGGTGTCAGCCCGTGCAATGAAGCTGGCGAGCCTGGATAGCGTGACTGCTGCTGTCCTCGAGCGGCTGAACGACTCCGGGGCGCGTGTGGTGCTCCAGCTGACGCCATCCATCCTCTTTCACCCAGCTTCTCTTCTGCTTTTTGGAGGAGACAGAATAAGTTTGGGTCATTAGCGTCGGAAATCACGCTAAAACAAGAGCCAAAATAAAAAGGCTAAGGCATTAAGCAGTGTTTAAAAAAAAAGAAGAATACAAATGTGTGCCTGGCAGTGAAGTGCAGTTACCAGCTAACGTCAGTCAAGTTTTGGTAACGTAAGGAAAAGAGGAAGCGTGCCTTCTTGTTAGCTTGTTACTCTTTCTTGCTAACGTTATCGATACTATGTAGCTATGGATAATTTCAAAGCACTAAAAAAAGACTCCGTTAAACAATAACTGCACAGCTAGTGGTCCATTTGGTCATAAGTCAACGCTGACATGACACCAACGTTACCAACGTTACAGCACGAACAGATGCTAGCTTTGTGTTTGCTAACGTTAGCTCGTTGCTAGCTGCACTAAAATCTGTTTTAAATGCAGTTTACGGAAGCCGAAACAACTGACCTCAGCACTCAGACAGGTGCGGTGCGACGGGTGTGTGTCCCGCTGGTTAAATTCAGACTATTCGTCGAGTTAACATTGGGTTTAGTTACAACAAACAACACTGACATGGCTGCAAAAGTGAAACCGAAGTTTATGCGAGTAGCAACACGTAACGTTACTTGAGTCCTCGGAGCTGTCCAGCATCACTTCCGGCTCGGCCGCATCAAAACATCTTTTAAACTTTACCGTCACGTTACCAATTTGTCGTGGTTTGCAAATCTTACATTTTCATTTCCTTTTATATTTATTTTTATTATTACTACGCTGTCTACCTCATGGTTTTAGTTTCTATTGTTGTTATTTTTTTTTTTACCGTTGCTACCTGATCTTATATTTTATAAGTTTCAATTTACTTCCTATAACTTTATTTTGAATTGTGATGTCTGAATGTTTGTTATTTTATTTGTTAATAAAAATGTAAACAATAAATTAAAAATACGTTACCAATTTGTTGCTATCAAAAGTACAGTTAACTTTACTTTTTTAACTTACAACAAAATAAAAACGATACTTTTTGATCCAAACACATAACTAGAGCTGCAAAGATAAATTATAAGTTGTTAATTATTAAATTAAATGCCAACTATGGAAAAAAGGTCAAAATTCCAGTTTCTTAAATTTGAATATTTTTTGATTTACTCCTTTGTGACAGTAAACTGAATATCTTTGAGTTGTGGACAAACCAAGACGTTTGGACATCATCTTGAGCTTTGTAAAACACTGATTGACATTTTATGACATTTTTATAGAGCAAACAACTCATCAATTCATTGAGAAAGTAATCATCAGATTAATCAACAAAGAAAATAATCATAGTTGCAGCCCTATATTGTGTATAACCCCCACCACACACACACAAACAAATGCCAACATGAAGAACAACCTAAACTAAATGTGAATATACAGCAGGTGAACTGTAATGGGTGTAAAGGTGTAGTGTAATTATTTAATTATTATTTAATGTCTTCCTTTCAAGCTGAAACCAGCCGTGACTACAGCAGCACTTTAAAACATAATGTATTGGCCCAATAAAGATTTAAAGATTTAATAAAGAACAAGTTTTTATTTTGTCAGCCTTTAATTATCAACATCATATTTTGAGGACATTATAACCTTTAGATAAAAACAGCATGAAGTGAACAATCAGTTGATGCACCTGAATGAAAAAATTGAAACTAATTTAAGGCTAAAAGGCATACATTCAACAACAACAATGCTCACAAAAACACCTGAAATGTTTTAGATGGGTAAAACAAGGCTGATGAACAAAAGCAAAAAATGTCAATGAATAAACCATAAATAAGTATGTGAAGTGAATTTTTCCAAAATATAAAAAGGATTCAAGCTCATAGACTTAATTTAATACCAAGGTAACTATCTCCAGGAGCACATCACCGAATGTTGTGTCATAAAGTAACTTAGACCTCAGGCTATGGTTGAATTGCCTCATTTCAGAAGGGCTGAATAAGTCCTGAATATGAATTAGGACTTATGCTAACCATGAATTATGTTTCTCTATTCATTTTTTCTTCTTCTTACATGCAATCACCAGATTAACAGACAGGAATCTAGTGCACAGTAACTCCTGACGTTAAACAAAAACTATAAAACACTTCTCATGGGAGGGAAATCAAATCACCAAAGGTTAATGATTGTCATACTTTTCCAAACATACATTGTGATATACTTATCACTGGTAATGAAGGTAGAGGAGTAACACACATTTTCACCCTTCCCACCCTCCAAATAGTCACAGATACAAGAGCAGCCTAACCTGAACCTTAGAGAAATATAAAATACAAGCATTAATGATAACAAAGCATGTATCCATGTTACACTTTAAAAGACAGGAGCACATTACAAATGCTCATAACAAAGGCATCGTCATACATTGTGAGCTGCACTGTGTCCACAGGACTGTCTCAAGTAGGATGGTGTGAATAAATGTCCGTCATTACAAGGCATTTCCTCCATTTAAAAAAACATCTTCAACCCCATAACTACTTAAAATGACCCTGAACTGAGGAAATCGAATATTAACTACTTGTATGCATATGCAGTTTTTTATACACAGTAACCACAGGTAATTCAAATTAGACACTTCATAGATTATTATACAATCATTTACTCTCATCGTTATGCGTAAAGAAATGCCGACCGGTTGTTGAACATCTCATTTTGTGCCAGTGTTACTATGTGCCTTAGGTCTAATATGTCTTAGGTCTAATACCCAATAAAATCCGAAATACCAGTACCGGCGACTAACGGACTCACTGAAGTCCGAATTAAGTACTTATACATTGATTGTACAGTGCAAATTTGTTAAGAGGGGGGCTTAGTACTTATAACAACAATATAATCTGTAGATGCCATCTTTTCACTAAAAGGATTTTCACACACATCATCCCTTTTATATTACAGCGTGCTCTTCTGAGTGTACATTTCAGTTGAGAGACAATTCATGTTGCATGACCAAAAACTGTATAAGTAAACCAAGGTGGCACAGCTATAGTTATTCATACCGTAACAGTCCATCCATACTGTGCAGTGCTTCAACTGCTAATAGTCTCGAATTCTCTGAGCTCTCTGGGTGCACCGTAAACCCAAATCCAATGTGACATTCACTGGACTTCATTTTCACAGGAAAATCTTTCTTCCGTCTCTTCCAGGTTACCTCAAAGACAACACTTGACATCTGGAGTAGCTCAGACACTGAGGGTCCTTCCAGTCACAATCCGGTTGGATTTCAGAATGGAGTGTGAGAGTAAGAGAGTGAGAACTATCTCTTGTAGTGGCTGGGTGCGTCTGCGAACATGTACTTCAGTCTATAGGCTTCAGCCAGGAGGAGACCCACTTCCTCGTTACCCCAATGGATTGTGGGAAGGTTCTGCAGTAGCATAAGGAGGCCCTGAAGAGAAACAGAAATTTACTTCTAGACACTGACACTCTTTTGGAAGGCAGATGTTAGGAACAAAGTGCAATTAGTATTTCACAAATCTATACAGTGTGGGTCAATATGTAAAACCCACCATATATCTGAGATAGTGGAATCACGTGTGCATGCATACACATAAATGACACTTACTACCAACTTATACTACAACCTGCATGGAAGCAAATAAAAGGCTGTAATCACTACTGAACACTTCATCTTGCAATTTAAATAATAACCATCTATCTCCATTTAGGGTTGCACCTAATGACACTTTGCTACATTAATCGCTGAATTATTGTCTCAATTAATCACGTATGTCAGAAAACGGAGAGAAATAGCCATCAAAATGTCCTAAAGCATAAGGGGATGTCTTCAATATGTCTTGTTTTGTCCAACCAACAGTCTAAAACTCAAGAATAATCATTACTGTCACACAAGACAATGCTAACATGTTGACGTTTAACAGGTTATGTTGGCACGCAATTAGTATAGCCGAGGCTGATGGAAAAGTCATAACTTTTGCAGATATTTGCTTTTAAAGCAAAGTGTTGGACAAATAACATTTTTGACCTGATGATAAAGGTTAAGGGATTGCAACTCTCTCCGGCCCGTGTGAGTGGAGCCCCAGGGAAGACTTTGGAGACTTGGCACCTCATTGCTGAGTCCTTAAGGTCAATGCTGTAGCCTTTTCTTTTGTCTGCGTGCGTGATTGGTCCCTTATCCTGGGTCTATCTATGTGTCTGTTTCTGCACGAGTCAGCCCATGTGTCTGTTTCTGCACGTGTTGTTTTGTCTCCCTCCCTCTCTTCCGTTTTTTCTTTGTGTTTTTGTGGCCTTGTTTTCTAAATTTATATATTTTTTAAATTATCACAAAAATAAAGGTTAAAATCACCAAAGTTATTGCATTTCAACGGGACTGACATAGTTGCGTTTAAAATGATCACATCCTTTCTTTTGCTTTCCTAAACCTTGTTAGCATCTGTTGGCACTTCAATCCATATTTAGTGGTTGTTACATGTGGACAACCACAAAGACAACAGATAGATTGGTACCTGAAAGTCAACCATGGAGAGGATTTCTTTGCGCCACTCGATGAGGAAAGCAGAACAGACGTACAGGTGGAAGTGGGAGAAACCCTCCGATTCAGCCTGTAGATTTTAAGCAACGACAATCAACACTTGGGCCCAGTCAACTGAACAAATACTTTTTAATGGACCATAATTGCAGCAGTGTGAATTCTAAAGGCTTTAAGGCTACAGTTTCTGCTGCTGATGTACTGGGTTACTTTCTATTGTGAGGCTTTGGCTGCATGTGGTATAGCATGCTATAACCTATTTAGAATGCTATGGTCTAGTTAGTATTGACATCACATTGTTACATCAAAATAATTTAGTTAAATGAATAATTAAACTTGTTTTTTTTGAAGCTGTGATAAAGCTGAAAGATCAGTAATCTAAAGCCGTTAACGCTACATGCTCTACCTGGTAGGTGTCCCAGAGACGAATAGTGCAACGAAGCGGCAGCTCCCTCATCAGCAGATTGTTCATCCATCGGAAAGCAAACTGCAGATACTCCACCTCATACCTCTTAAAGTGGTTGTGAATGTCCTCTGAAGACAGACACACACACAAAGAAAAGCACACAAACACACACATGTTCAAATTGTGGGCTTCCTGCTATTGTTTCAGAATCAGATGGGCAGCCTTCTCTCACTTTCTACATGTGTGAGCTCAAACAAGCCCAAAAGAGGAATGAGCAGAAGGCATGTCAGTGCAAAGTGCATGCGACCTAAAGCCTAATGTGACACACAGCACTCCTTAAACTGACAGGAGTCCACTCACCATCTATCCTGCTGACCAGCTCCTCTAAAGCTTTCACTTTATTCTGAATTCCAGGCTGAGCAAAAGTGTAGTTGTCCTGAAATTATAAAGTTTTTACTACATTGGCACATTTACACCTTTAAAAAATGGAGGATGTTTACGGAGATGAATGTGTGCGAGCAGACCTGAATTCCATCCAGCAGCTTGCTCATGCACCAGAAACTGTCAGCTTCGATGTTTCTCCGGGTGTCCAGGGGCAGCGCTGCCACCTCAAAGTTCTCCACATCTTCTGCTGGAACAAATAACACTGAATGGAACAGAAATGGGCTGCCTCACAGAGATAACTCTTGTTAAAGGCTCCCGGGCTGCTTCTCATGTATCTGTATGACAGGCGGTAACCTTTACCAGCAGTCAGACAAGTGGAGTTTAGTGTGGGACAGCTGAGCTGAACTGACACTAACTGGGGAGGGGAGTCAATCTTGTAATGTAAGTAAGTTGTATTGAAGAAAATACATCGATAATTATGTTGAGTGTGAAAGTCCTGATTTGGGGACAGCTCTAATTACAACATTGTAGAGCTGGGCGATCCGGAGAAAATCCGATATCACGATATTCGTGACCAAATATAGGTCACATTGTAAAATATAGGGTACAGACAAATAAGCTTGTAAACCAGGAACAAAGGCTAGAGTAATTCTGGTCCAGAGGGAATAGAACGGGGCTGTATGCAGGACGCAAGTAACTTACTGACAAACTCAGAGAGGAAGACCACAAAGAAGGGTGTGACCAGATCATTGATTCCCTGGACATAACCGCTGGCTGGGTGGCGGATGGCCCAGATGAAGAGAATACGCTCAAACACCTGAGAAAAGAAAGAAAATGACAAAATGTGCAGTGTGACAACATGTGTGGTACAGAATGTGTTATGCTTAGGGGCCGGGTATAGTGGGCAACGTGATGGAAATCAACATCTATGAGGTTAAAGAAGCGAGCTTGTGACCGGGAGCTCCCCGGTTCGACAGGATAAAATCTGGGTGGGGAAAGAGAAAAGAGCAGCTCCCTCATTTCCAACCACTGAGGTGCCCTTGAGCAAGGCCCTTAACCCCAACCGCTCCAGTGGAGCTGCTCAGTGGCCAGCAGATTAGATTAGTAGTTGCATTTGGCAAGTTCCAGGTATGAATGTGTAACTGTGTCAATGTCACAGGTCGTCGTTGCAAATGAGAATTTGTTAACAATCAATTTACCTGGATAAATAAAGATTACATTTAATCTCCTATGCAATAACTTGGGTTCTGCTGTTACATCACACAAAACATAACAAGACAAAACATCATTACAGGGCTCCGGGTCAGCTCACCTGGTAGAGCATCCAGAGGTTTACTCCTCATTGCAACGGCCGCGGGTTTGACTCCTTGTCATTCCCCCTCTCTCTCCCTTTTCATGTCTAACCTGTCCTATACAAATAAAGGTCTACAAAGCCCAAAATTGATCTTAAAAAAAACTACATTAGGATTTCTGAATATGTAAAGTCCTGGTATGACAATATCGCTACAATGAATTCACTGGAAGTTGATAATGCTGAACATTGATAAAGAATCTTTGTCCTGCTCTAATTTGGCTGTGATTTAACCCAATCACAGGTTTCTGGTAAATCTATACACAATTCTTTCAGCGTTTTGAAAACCCACATGATAGCACCACATTTGAGGAAGAAGCCATGCTGAGTAAACTTCCTTTTTTACAGCAAAGATCCGCCGTTATGTAGTATCCGATGCAGTTTCTTCCTCAGTGAATAGAAAATACTCACACTTACAGCACAATACCATTATGAGTTATCTACGGTAGTGTAGATGCCAGTAAATCTATCTTAAGGGTAAAGCGAGGTCACAGATTTAAAGTGAGTCCTGAGGCCTGTATCAGGCTTCATTTTCAACTTATAGTCCGGCTCTCTTTAGGTTGCCGGGGTTTATTCAGTCTAATATCTATGATACTAGATAACAGATATCAGAAAGCTAGTCGTACAGTTCAGATCTTACCTCTTGTACTACGGGCTGCTGGAACAAGGGAATTAGAGGGTTGGTTCTTGGAATATCGATGTGGATCTGATAGGAAGAAACATAATGGAGAGGTTACTCAGGATCATCACAGCAGATTGCATGTTTGTGTGTTTACTGATTAGTTTGACTGAGTAGGAGGAATGTTGGGTCTCTGTTTATTACAGCATGGTCTTGCCCTGCTCTATCTGTAAAATGTTCTGAGATAACTGCTTTTATGATTTGACACTAAATAAAAATGAACAGTTGAACAGTCTAATGTCTTTTCTCCTTATTTTTACCCTTAACTGTAAAAGTATTACCTGTCTGTATGTGTCTTTATAGTGCTCGTCTGTCCTGGAGTGGTAATACTGCTCTATGAAGCCAAAGTATTCGTCTCGCTTCCTCTTTAGCACCAGCTCTCTGCGCTCCTTGTTGGCCGGCAGGTAGCCCTGTCAGGGAGCAAGGAGACGAGAGAAAAATACAGACGACAACGTGTTTAGAAGAACAGAACTGGCCAGCCATTTGAGATAAGAGAAGAGAACGTAGATAAGGTTGCCTGGAAGGATAAGGCGTTTGACAATTTTCTAAAAAGGAATGCAACTGGCTTTTTTAACTTGGACTCTCTGACAGGTCTGTTGAGACTGAATGACTGAAAATAGAGCTCAGAACATGTGATACTGCAAAATAGAGTCATGGGACTTACAGAGAGAAGTCTCCATGTGATTGGCCGGACTTCTCTTGGTATGCCCGACCAGCTGTGCTTCCGGAGTTCCTCTGTAACAGCACAGAGCAACATACAAACCCATATAATCGACAGTCTATGGAAAGCCACAGTACAGATCAACAAACGGAGACAGGCAGCCAATGCAGTAGCTTCAGTGATAAGTAAGCTGCATTCAGACCAAAAAAAGAAATCTGGCGATTTTCAGCAGGGTTGTGCAGGGGTATGAGAGTCATTTAAACGGCTTATTTGTCCGACATACTGTTGGGTTTTTGAGCCCCCCCTCCAATGTCGCACAGTGGACTTTATATATCACAATATGACTGTTTTTCATCAGATCTAAATATAGATCTTGACGTGCCCGACCGCACTTGAAGGCAGCCTAATTTCATGGAGACAGAGAAAAAGGAAAAGAGACAATCGAAACATATCGACTGTGCTTTGTTGTCTGGCAAACATTCAGCTGTTACACAAACTCCTGGGCAGTTCAGCGCTTGTGTTTCACGTTTGAAAACTTGAGGCAGCGATAGAGGCAGTGATGTTTCCCGTTTCCAGTTCAGGATTCTTACACCGCCTCAGAACACACTTACAGGTCTGATCTTCGGTTATATGATTGACTAGCGCAGCGGGCCATGGGGTGGGGTTGCGTTTCTTCAAAAGTTGAGTTGGCCTCAACTTTTCAGCTCCCCCCTCAGCAATCCCCACCGCAGCCTTAACGCACTAACACCATTCAAACTGAATGGAAAGACCTGCGTGTTTGCTGCACCATCTGACGGCTGGCTGTGTGAATCCTGGGACCAAGAATCCCTCCATCTCTACACAATGAAAGTGTGTGTTGCTCTCGTACCTAAGTCAGTGTTGGGACTAGCCAGCAGCTGCTTGAATTTATCCAGTCGGCTCTTCTCCCGCACCGTCATGGGCGGTGCCCCCGACGCGTTCTGGTCTGACATGCGTGCCACCAGTGGGATGATGGGACGAACTGGCAGAGACTGCTGCTTCTGCAGCGTGGAGCGAACTGTAGAGAGCCACACAAGAAAAACGAGAACATATAATGAAAGTCATAAAAACTTTTGAGCAGACTTCAAACTGTTTTAGGGAATCAATGAAGAGCCCACACCAGTGAAACCCCTGCAAATGAGACATAATGTACAACCATAAAAAGATTTGGATTGCATTATCTTTTTTATTGCTCCTCTCAATCTAGACATAATTTTCCGTTTTGTTGCCACCTATATTACCATTTGGAGTGGTTTAGAAGGGTAAGTGTCCTGAACTACAGATCCCATAAAGATCCCATGACATGGTGCTCTTTGGATGCTTTTATACACTCCTTAGTGGCCCCCTAATACAGAGCCAATCCCACAGTAAGCTTTCCTTAGTATGTGTCATTTCTGAGTCTGTAGCTTTTGTGGAGGAGAGAGGGGGGTGGGGCAGGGTGGATGGTGGGGGTGTGGCCTTGACCAACTGCAACTTTGTTTGTTTGAAAAGCCATGATGTCTGTCTCTCATGGGTGGGTAAAAGTCTCTTGGCGTGCAAAGCACAGAAAGGGGAGGTAACATTCCCCCTTATGACCTCATAAGGAGCAAGATTCTAGATTGGCCTACCTGGCTTTCATTTTCTCAAAGGCAGAGCAGGATACCCAGGGCTCAGTTTACAATTTCTAGCCACTGGGGGGCCATAGGCAGGCCGGGGGAACTCATATTAATATTAAAAGACCTCATAAAGAGAAATTTACATGCCAAGGGACCTTTAAGGACTGCCTTCTCGTAGGTGGATGTTTTTATTATACTGTTGGTGATGTGTTGCTGTTTTTGTTCCGTGCTGCCTGCTCTCTGGAGCTCCGTGCCCTACGTTTGCCTATTTTCGTTGTTGAAAGCATTTAGAGAAACATTTTCAGTATAAAAGAATGTTGTGTCACGCCCATTTTACAGGTCTGATATAATCTGCCTAGCCCTAACTGCAGTGTTAGTTATCCTCTAGTCTGGACCAACTGAAGTACATTTCCAGGATAATTGCATGACATCGCGCACCAGATGTCCCTCACCTTCCGCTCTCTGTGTGTTGCCGTTCTCAATCTCTGTTCGTTTCGGTAAACAACAACAAAGCGTTTGAGCTAGCAAACTACACACTTAAAACGGCAAGGTTTTGATGAAAATCTGGATCGTGCAACACGGCACATAATGCAGTCTGAATAAACAGGAAAAGACAACATTTGTGTCATATGGAGATATAACAATATTCCATTTCCGTTTAAGATGATATCTAGTCTTATATATTGATGTGAATGTAATATCAATATATTACCCAGCCATAAAGCGGTGTCCCTTCCCAAGACTATGCTGCTCAGCCACCGTTGTTGTGTCCGAAGCTTAGCTCGAAACAATTGCAAATAATGCAACCAACCCCCAGTGTTTTTTTTTCTACTATCCTAGAATGTATGTGTGCCAGACCTTACTCCACAGTGCTGTAGAGATAAGGCTGGCAATGCAAGACTAGGCCCCCCTGAAAAAATCTGTAATAGGCTTCCCTATGAATCACCTGATAAGCTGCTCAGGAGCTTTTAATGCCAAATGAACTTCTGCAGCATATTACCCACATACCTGACGACGTGTTGAGATAGGCGTCACTACTAGACTTGACAACCTTGCCATTGACAAGCTCGCACTCTGCGTCCTCTTCCTGCCCGTCCTGGAGGTTTTCAGCTTCTGGCCTGGGAGGTGCCAGTCTGTGTGACACCCCAGTTTCTGTGTCAACAGCCTGATTCTGCTGCTGCTGAGTGCAAACACATCAGAATGTCTTCTCTCATTTCACACCAATGCCCAGTTGCTCAGGGATAAAAAAAGATTTGTCTTGTAGTTACCTGGTTCTGTGTGGACACTGAGTGGAGGCCTGATGAAGTTTGGGCGGGGGTCCCGAGGAAATCCTCGTCCTCCTCTTCGTCGATGTCCCAAGCATCATTGGTGCTGCGGGCAAACTCGTGGAAGCTAGAGGCCTTTTTAGATTTGAGATTGTTGAACTTAGGCTTTGTGTCTTTGGGATACCTGGGGATGGATAGATTGAGGGATTGAACAGAAAGAAAAAGAGAAGAAAAGACAGAAAAGTAAATAATATAATGGTTTTACTCATGCATGATACCGGTACGTAATATACACAGAAATGTAGGACATGTTATTGCCAAAAAGAACAACCAAAAAACTAAGCCGCATTTCCAACATAAAAGGCCAATAGCACACTGGAAGTTAGTTATATACGTACGAACAATGTAAATGATAAGTTTGGGTCACACTGGTGCAGTACTGGTGCATGCAATCCATACATGTTCAAGTACTTGAAGCATCGAACAATGTACTGCAAAACAAGGTTGAAAATGGGATTCACAAAAAACACATACACAACTAAAACGCATCCATGTGGGTAACATGACGCCATGCAGTCCAGTTGTGTTTAGCACTCACGTGCGTCGCAATCGTGGGTCGAGAGGTGGATGCTGTGCTCCATAAACTGGTTGTACACTGTAGAAGATGACAGGTGAAATGCTGTCACCTCTGTTCAGAAAAACACACGCCACTTCTCAGGCTTTGACCAAGCTAATGCTAATAGTCAGCCCGTCTACTCAATAATGAGATATAGGGGACAGTTAGCAGACACACGTGCTGTCCTTATACAGTTCCTTGTAAAGATATTTTGCTTGTTTCCTAGTTGCAGTGTGTTACTCAAACCCTCAATCAACAGGACATTTTGAAAATGTCACTTTATGGTCCTCCAGTGGCTAAAAATGGCGATAGGTGTAAACCAAGCCCTGGGTATTCTGCTCTGCCTTTGAGAAAACAAAAGCTCAGATGGGTTGATCTGGAATCTTGCCCCTTATGACATCATAAGGAGCAAGGTTATCGCCCCTTTCTTTGCTTTGCCCGCCCAGAGAATCAGGAATTGGAAAGGTGCACCATAATTCACCATAGCCGAAAATGTAACTTTGGCCCATGCACTGGGTTGAATATGACAGTCATACCTACAGCGCCCTGTATTATTACAAGCAAACAAGGTGAATAGTGTTCACGTAAGGGCTGGGTATTGTTTAAAAACAATTAACATCTCGGCACACTGAACTGCTAATACCATCAAATACGCCCCACCGCCTTCACCACACTGTATGGGTTGTAGCTGCTGCGGTAGTGGGCCAATCACACGTTGCATAAACTAAAGAACGCTTACAGTGATTAGTGGCAAAACCGTAGAAACAGTCATTTTCTTTCAAATTCCGGGTACAAAAAGGATCAAAAGCAGAATGCTTTTACTGGAGAAGTTTTCTTACCACTTGGTAATTTAACCCATTTTGGGAAGTATAAGTCATTCATAAACCTTCTCCAGCTGGTTCAGTGATCTTCACTGCTTCCTACCAGGATGATGTAGTTTCCTTTCCAGTTCTGGCCCCAGAGATCTTCTCCTACACTGGTCCTATACTGGTACTGGGTCATTTTCAGAACTCAACATTTATCATTTAATAAGATATCAAGTGTTTGAAAACATTTTTACTTTCTCAAAACCACAATGAATGAAATCAAAGGCTGCAATCATCATCTGTTCAGATGTTAGTGCGATGCTTGCTAATGCAAGAGTTCTACTGCCTTGGTGTTTTGCAGACAAAAAGCGGACCACATGAGCAGAGGATAAGGTAAATGGCATGAGTGGTTCTGCAGGTGATCACATTATGCATAAGTATGCTTTAGCCTGTGTGATGGTGGCTAGAAGACTGGGTACTAAACCTCTGGGTGTAGCTACCACGTCTGTGGTTTCCTGTTGTGAAAATGATGATATCTTAAAAATGGACAAAACGTGGCAATGTCAGCTTTTAACAGAAGATCCCTGAGATTGATAGACCTCTTAAAGACCAGCTTTGGGTTTGATATGCTTGAGGAATCCTAAATGTCTGTTTTGTGTGTTTGGTGCTATGCTACATCCTTAATCTAAAAATGCTTTAATCTTATACTCTGATACTCTGGGAGCCCTTCACCTATGTGTGCATTTAAAAAATAAAATATTAAACAAGAAAGACCAGTTTTGGGGGTTCCCTGAAAATGTGCTTACATTTGGGATGTGTCTCTCCGAAGGACTAATATTCTTGGATGATTTTGCAAAGCTGGAAAACCCCAGTGGGGATTATTTTGTGAATCACAGAGCCAGCGAATTCAGCCTTATATTTATTACGTACCGTGGATCCCTTTTATTTGTTGACCCTAACCCTGTCTTCTTTAGATTGTGCTGTTTGTAGTTTGGACTGAACAGAACGGGGGGACAGCTTGCACAGCCCCTGTGTTCTTCACCACCCTATGGTGGGCATTATGTTCACCGGATGTGTGAATGTTATTACTCAGCTCAGCTTCTGCGGTATACCCAAAGCAGACAAAGTCAACATAACAAACAAAAAAAACTGAAAAAAACACGTTGAAAAAAAATGACATGAAGAAAAATAAGGAATATGTCTTTAAAAAAACATTAGAATGCTACAAATATAATGTTTGTTTTTATAACTAAATAAATCTAACATGACGGTTTATCTAAAATGTCCTCTCTGTGTGGCAGAAACTTCACTAGCAACAAATAGATTAATACTAGTTGTATGTGGTCTGACAAACTGTGGCTTCTCACGCCTGAGGTTAAACGATGTCAACCTATTCATGTCGTTTGCATGAATAAACTGACAGTTCAAGCCTGGCGCCTGAGAACTGGGCCTGCTGATTATCTAGCTGTGCCAGAGTCTCTTGTTTATCAGCCTACGACTTGTTTTTATCAGTAGTGGCTCAAGGACAGGCACTAAGACTAGCTGCTCGCTTTCCTGTTCTAACATGCGTTAGTGTTTTTTCAGCCTTCCACCCACCACAGTTTGAGAAAGATCAGTGTGTGTGACAAAGACAGCAACGCCCTCTCCTTAGAGATCCTCTCTTCTCAGATTTCCCAAACACACTACGCTCCTCCCTCTCTGTCTGGCAGTGGCATGACGCCAGGACAGGACAACCACTCAGTCTTCATAGTCGTAAAGATAGACAGGCTAATACAGACATATGAACACATTAGTATGTATGTGTCGGCCTTATCAATGAAGTCTGATAAGTTCTCATTTTCCATAAGTGGGCAGGGTGAGGAAAATAGAATAAAGGAATACTTAGAGGTCCTGAGTGTCCATTATAATCCATTACCATGTTGCCTATTAAGCAAGCTATACAGGCTTGGACTAACCTAGTGCTGTGGCCTAAATTATAAACAATGGTGCACTTCAGGAACATAATACTATTTTTTTCCATAACATATAATTTATCTCTACTTGGTAGGCTCATAACAGTTCAAACTATGATCTGGCAAATCCTTTTTTGTGGGTTTGGTCATCTTAGTCATGAATAAAACTGCCACAAAAAAAGAGGACTTATTTCATTTAACTTCTTCACCTATGATTCATCTAAAAAAGCATTCAAAGATTACAAAATAAGAGATCTGAGATTACAGCAGTGGACCTCATCAAGGCAGATAGTGCAGACTCCTTTCCTGTCTCTACTATCTCTCTCAAGTGCGAGTGTCACCACCTCTTGGCACCGACTCAGAGAAACATATGGCGGCCGATGCGCGGACAGTGCCAGCTGACAGCTCCACTCTGAACGTTAGAAACCGCAGAGAAGAAAGAGATGGAGGTCTGTCTATCACAGCTGGAGGATATTATAAAGATACACGCTCAAAACAGACAGTGGAAAGGGTTGAAAAGTCCTCAAGCGAATCAATTGAAACCTACTATTACAATATGGTCAACTAATGACTATTCATGAGGTACTTACAGAGACATCTTATGATACGTTTGGCTCAGCTGAAGAGCTCAGTTTTAAGCTAGTATTCCTATATTTACTTTATTATAAGTTTAAGCTAAAATATGATATGATTACATCATTTAACCTATTTGTTTATGTACCGACTGTTAATGGTATTTTCAACAATATATAACAGTATCCGTCTGAAATGTACTAAAAGGATTCCTGTGGTCCAGCTTCGTTTGATAACGTTAAAAGAGAGTGATAATAACCCACCTCCCGGGAACCTTTGCGTTTCTCCTCCAAAAATTGATCCTGTTCTCGGTGGCCATACTCGGAGAACACAACCCCCTTCAGACCGAGACCGAGACCGGCTCCTCGCGCGAAGAAACCATATGGAAACAGTTTCCGCGTTTTACTGGCGACAACTCAGCCCTACTCGGCTTCTTCTGGTCTGCCTCTTCATGCGTTTACACGGGCGGCAGATAGTAATATTTAGCTTTCATATGCGATGATGTCTGACACGGAGCACTGGAAGCCGCCATCTTGGAGTACACAGACCGAAGCGTGTGATTGGCGGGTGAGTCGAACAGGTGCAGCGTAAGTGTCCAATAGGATGAGATGGTGGAGTGACGGTTAGGGATGCTCGCTGATAGAAACAAAGACGTTTGAAACTTCGTGCGGGTAGTGAAAAGTGAATTGTTGTTCTGAAAGAGCCTAGTGTTCAAAGTCAAAGTCGTCGTCGTCATGGTAACACCTGCAAGTTGTTATGTTTTGGCTTGAATAGTCAAGTGGGGAAATGGGAGGGGTTCAAACTCCTGATAAGCAACCGTCGACCCTCGAGAGGGAGGTGGTACACCAAAGCTGTTCGTTACTGACAATAAGTGTTAGCTGGAGAGCTACCTTTTGGTGTTTTGAATAGAGCACTTTTCAACACAGTTGAGTTGGGACAGTCGAGGTAAGGTTAGGCATTTGGTTAGGCCTAAATAATGAAGGTTAACGCTAGGCATTTGGTTAGAGGCCTAAATAATGAAGGTTAGGCATTTGGTTAGGCCTAAATAATGAAGGTTAGACCTAAGTAGTGAAGGTTAGGCATTTGGTTAGGCCTAATTAATGAAGGTTAGGCATTTGGTTAGGTCTAAATAATGAAGGTTAGGCATTTGGTTAGGCCTAAATAATAAAGGTTAGACCTAAGTAGTGAAGGTTAAGCATTTGGTTAGGTCTAAATAATGAAGGTTAGGCATTTGGTTAGGCCTAAATAATGAAGGTTAGACCTAAGTAGTGAAGGTTAGGCATTTGG